>NC_086060.1:3641363-3944393 GCF_947568885.1 Cydia strobilella
TTTCGTTGTCGTAGCAATAACGATTGTCATCTTGGCTAGGCAGGCAGGTAGTCCTGGGCCATTCTTAGGTTGTTCTATTTCCATGACGGCTCTTTGAATATTTAAGATGTGTGAAGTCTAATGGCATTATTTATAAACGAGCTACAAGTCTCACTTATTCTGTAAGAATACGCAAAGTGCACCCGAACATGAGAAGTATATTCGTTGGTTGAAGTTGACCCCAAGACCTCATTTCGCTCGGTTGACGACGACGACGGGTTGACATTAATACAGTCGATATTTTAAATGGGGCACTTAGGTTGTGGTGCGAGGACCAGGCCACACTGGCATGGCTCAAGCGCAGCGCGGCTACCATCACCCTCGATAAGGGGGAGAAGGTGGTGGTCAAGCGCCAGAGCGAGGTGCCCAAACGAGTACGCTGCGGCATCCTGTTCCCGGGTGTCTGGGAAGACTTCGGCGAAGTAGGCAGAGCCCTTCGCTACCAGAACCCGTGGGCGGAAATAGACCGCTGGCTGCTCAACCGGCGCGAGGTGCAGGGAACGGAAACGTTCGCTGTCGTCAGTGTTCCGGAAACGGCCGTGAAGCCCCTGATGGACCGCGGGCGCCGGCTCGGCTTTATGCTGGGGTCGGTGTACGTGAAGTTCGAGGGGCAGCGCGGCAAGTTCACGGAGCAGCCGCCCGCCAGTAGCACTGTCACCACTGACGACAGAACCACTGCACCACCCGAGCCCATAGTCACTACCGAGGGGACGCAGGCACCTGTGGACGAAGTCCGGGTACCTGAGTCCCAAGCCCCAGCGCAGTCCGCTCCCGTCTCCGAGAAGGATGAAGAAGAACTTCTCCTTGTCTCCTCGGAGGATGAAGGGGAATGCGCGCAGGGGCTAGGTAAGCTGGCCATCGGCAAGGAGGAGGAACCGATGGAGGAGGGTGATCCCAGTAGTGGAGCTCCCTTCGCCGACTGGTAAGTTCCTCCAAGCCAACCTCCACCACAGCGAAACGGCGACGGCACAGATCCGGAAGTGGTTGGAGGTCAACACCACAGCCGTAATTCTGATCCAGGAGCCGTGGGTCAGAAGAGGCTCTGTCTGCGGGCTCCGTAACTTAGGAGGTAAGCTAACAGTCTACTCGGGTCCGGACAACCCCCGGGCCTGCATATACACAACTAATGATATACATGCGCAACCTCTAACGAGCTTCTGTTCCAGAGACCTGTGTGCCATAAGGCTGCACGGGGCGCAAGACTCCAGCCTGCAGGAAATGGTCGTAGCCTCTGTGTACATGCCGGAGGCGGACGACCCACCACCTCACGACATGACAAGGCTGGTCAACTACTGCGAAGAGGCGGGGCTCGAACTCATCGTGGCTACCGACTCAAACGCACACCACCCCCTATGGGGCATGGAGACAGGTAACGAGAGAGGTAAGAAGCTCGTCGAATACCTATTCACCACAAACCTTAACCTCCTTAACACAGGTTCACAACCGACATTCATAAACAGACGGAGCAGAACAATCATTGATCTGACCCTAGCGACCGAAGAAGCATCGAAACTCGTCTCGGACTGGCATGTATCAGAGGAGGTGTCGTGCTCAGACCACAGGTGGATTCGATTTGACATTCAGGTAAAAACACTCACAGCAGTGCCAAGGCGGGACCCACGTAGGACGAATCGCGACCTCTACACCCTGCGTTTAAGCGCAGCATTGGAACAGCAGGGGGGTCCCCTCAAATTGGAAGGCACAGCGAGAATAGAAGAACAGGTAGACATCCTCACGAACACTATCCTGGATTGTTACCAACAGGCATGCCCTTTATCCACCCCACCGACAGGAAGCGGAAAGAAGAACAACTGGTGGGGACCTGAGTTGGAGAGACTCAGGCGCAAGATGAGGAGGCAACTCAACAGAGCTATGAACACTGGCGCCGACGAGGACTGGGATAACTACAAGTCCACCAAGGCCGCGTACAAAAAACGTCTCAGGTACAGAAGCACAAACTCATGGCGCAAGTTCTGTACTGACATTGAGACCACCATGCAAGCTAACAGGGTAAGGAAGGTCCTCTCCACCAACTCGACTATTACCTTAGGATCCCTGCGTAAGCCAGACAACTCTCTCACCAACTCACCGGAGGAAGCGGAGCGGGTCCTGGTGCAAACACACTTCCCGGACTGCGCTATATCGCACCCAGTGAGTCTGGAGGAAGAGGAGACTACTCCGACAGAGGACGAGTGGCTACAGACACACGAGGTAATCAGCCTGCAGCGCACGCAGTGGGCCATAAACAGCTTTGACTCCTTCAAGTCTTCAGGAACGGACGGGATCTTCCCTGCGCTACTCAAATGGGGCGGGAAGCATCTCACCCTGAAGCTGACCATCGTTCTGCGCGCCTGCCTGGCTCACAGATATGTGCCGAAAAGATGGAGAGAGGTCAAAGTGATCTTCATACCGAAACCAGGTAAAGGCGACTACTCGGATCCTAAATCGTTTAGGCCCATCAGCCTGACCTCCTTCATGCTGAAAACCTTGGAGAGGTTGTGCGACAGGTATCTGAGGGAGAGGGTGCTAAGTAATGTGCCCCTACATCCCAACCAACATGCCTACAGCCCTGGCAAATCTACAGAGTCGGCACTTCATGCAGTGGTAAGCAAAATCGAGGTGGCGATCAAAAGCAGGTCCATGTGCTTAGGAACCTTTATTGATATAGAGGGAGCTTTCGACAGGACCAGGTTCAGCAGCATAACAGCAGCACTGGTAAGGCACGGTGCGAATGCAGTTATGACCAAATGGATAAACAACATGTTGAGCCAGAGAGTCATCAAACTCGGGACAGGTGAGACACAACAGGCACTAGTGGCAAAGGGATGCCCCCAAGGCGGAGTCCTATCACCACTTCTATGGAACCTAGTGGTGAACGACCTGATCACTACACTAAACAACAATCACTACTACACGATCGGCTATGCCGACGACATAGTGATACTAACGAGCGGCAATCATTCAGGTACGGTGTGCGAGGTTACGCGCTCTGCACTAGCCATCGTGGAGCGCTGGTGCATTAACAACGAACTCACAGTCAATCCACGCAAGACGGAGCTGGTTATGTTCACCAACAAACGCAATTTGGGAAACTACCGCCTTCCCAAACTGTTCAATACAGAACTCCAACTATCTGCAGAGGTAAAGTATTTAGGGGTAATACTCGACAGCAAACTAAATTGGAGCAATCACTTAAACAGCAAAATTGACAAAGCTACAATCGCATTCTGGCAATGTCGTAGAATGGTAGGTAAAACCTGGGGACTAACTCCCAGGATAATTCTATGGCTCTACCAGGCAATCATACGACCAATAATAAGCTACGGCGCGATAGTATGGTGGCCACGCACCAAACTATCCACAGTGGAAGCTAGACTACAACGACTCCAGAGGCTGGCCTGTATGGCGGCCACGGGCTGCATGAGAACAACACCAACTGCGGCCCTGGAAGCCCTACTGGGCCTGCCGCCGCTGCACCTCTTTATACAACAGGAAGCGCTAGCTGCGGCGGTACGTCTCAAAAAATCTAATCTCTGGAGACCGCCTAGGGTGCCACACACCGAGATCCTCTACGAGGCCATAGGTAAGGAACCGCTAATTGAGGCGGTGACTGACAGGATACCCAGGCAATTCGTCTTCGACAAAAAGTACAAAATACAATTACACGAAGAACCCCATGAAGGACTCAACCCAAGGGAGCTGAGAATCTTCACCGATGGATCAAAGACAAGGTCAGGCACTGGCGCTGGGGCATTCTCAGAGGACCTAAACATACACATCTCGACACCACTTGGTGCACATAACACAGTCTTCCAGGCAGAATGTATGGGCATCATAATGGCAGCACACGCAATCGTCTCAAGGAAAGTACTGGACTACCCCATCCGCATACTCTCCGATAGTCGGTCGGTATTACAAGCCCTGCAAAGTTATACTTTGACCTCAGGGCTAATCTACGAATGCCACAAAGCTCTATCAGAGGTATGTACCACCAATAGCGTAACTCTGCAGTGGATTAAAGGACACAGCAACTCGCGAGGTAACGATGCAGCCGACATATTAGCAAGAGGAGGCTCGGAACTGAAGGTGGCAGGACCGGAGCCAATCCTACCTCTGCCATATGCCTGGCTCCGGAATATGCTGCGACACAACACCAAGGTAAAACACCAACAGTATTGGACTAACCTAGGTACCTGCAGACAGGCGAAGGAAGCCCTCCCGACGATCAACCCAGGTCTGTCACGGAGGCTGCGACTGCTGAAGAGGCCACAACTCCGGCTACTAACTGGAGCCATAACTGGCCACGCCTCACTAAACAAACACTTACTAACCATGCGTGTTACAGATAGCCCCCTTTGCAGGGCATGCATGGAGGCAGAAGAGACAGCCGCCCACGTCATCCTCGAATGTCCAGGGGTGGCAGAATACCGGGCACAATACCTCGGTTCGCCGGGGTCTCTCCCAGAAGTCGTCGGCAACATCAAGGGTCTGCTAGGCTTCTTGGAGGAGTTGGGTTGGCAGGAGTAGTGCCGGCAACCCATCACGCAAAATAGGCGCATCGTAAGACGTCGAGTTGCGGAAACCTAGCCCGCGAACACCTATAACCTATAACCTATGGGGCACTGAGGCACAGGGCGGACACGCTATACATCAAAAATCACTTGCGTTTCTATATGTGAACGGCACGTCTGTACACGCGGCATGCGTCATTGTGTATGTTGCTTAAAAACAGTACCTACTGAGCGGTCGGCAAAAGGTCGTCAATCTGCTGTCGCGGGGCGAGGTAATTCGAATCGGGGCGGGGGCGGTGCGTGGCCGTTCTGTATGATAATACTATTCCTTTTTTAATTCTGTGACTGAGGTCAGCTTCCAGACTCCGTGCTGCTGCGTATTTGGTCTTATCAGACCTTCCCTAACTTTTGAAATAAAAATTGCGGGACCATGCACCAAGCCGTGATGAGTGGCCGAAGAAAGGGGAGGCCTTTGCCCAGCAGTGGGACACAAGACGACGTGGGACGCTATTTAAAAAAAGCCTATTATTGTTTCTAAATACAATGTTACTAAATCACATACGCCTGTAATAAAGTTTTTTAAACTTCTCCCGTTTATTACGAGTAGAACGTCAGAACAGCTTTGTGAACATTCACTAAAATGTTCTCTTCATTGAAGTTGATACTACGTAATCGAAGAATACGCCCATATTTGCGTTGTTAACTTGTTATTCACTGTAATAACATAATAGTTGCCTTGCTTTTATGGTATCCATTTGACTTTTCTCTGTTTTTTTCGCAACACTAAAATCACACATCAAGATAGGCGCAAGGGCTTCGGTGGCTCGGCGGTAAAGAGCTTTTGAGGGAAAACTGACAGCACGCCGCCCGGCTGGTCGGCCTAGTATCGATGGGCGGATGTGGACGCGGACCTGTGCGAGCTCCAGGTTGAAGAGGGATCAGTGGCGAGCAGTGTTGTAGGCCAAGACACACTTTAGGTCGCTGTTGTTCATAATGTTCCTCAGGCTCCCATGACACGCGGCAAAAAGCCAGCGAAAAAGAAGAATAATCACAGATCTCTTATATCAGTTATACTATCAATATCCCAAAAGTCTTGACAGTGGTAGCAAGGGACTCCACAAATGTTGCATAGGTAAATAAAACAGGGAAGACACAACAAGTAAGGGATAGTCATGCGAAAAAGTTGCACGCACATTATTATGGCAGTGTTTCTTGAGTTACAATCAATTTTAGGTGAAAAATAAATTCAGTGCGGGTTTCTGTTAAAACCGATGCTATGCTTTTGGTTATGTTGTGTACAGAAAAACTGTACACAACATTATTTAAGAATTAACTATAAAATATGCATGGTTCGTTTGACAGATCTTTCGGAAAATATAGAAAACGTCAATGGTGTTGCTCCTGCCGAATTTTGGGGTTGCCGTGTACAATCTTTAACTGCCGGGGGTGCCGTGCTTTAAGAGAAAATCTTAGGATATTCTTTCTCCGAGGTAAATAACCGTACTATCACAAAAAATTGCGCAAAAATGCAATGAAGCTTTTATAATTAAGTAAGTACATGCATTAATTAGTAGCAGGAAAACATCGTGAGGAAATCTGCATACATGAGAGGAGGCCTGTGCCCAGCAGTGGGACGTATATAGGCTGAATTATTGTTATGTGGGGCCGAAGCCAACAGCGCAGAGGCCCTTTAAGACAAATTAATCTAAAAGCAAGGGATACACGTGGCGGATACCATCCCCGAAAGCACAATGTGATACATCCGGAGATGGTCCCCGCCAGGTACAAAGCTTATTGCAGTGCAGCACTTTTGTGCTGCGATGGGAACTAAGGTCATGGGCTATTGATTTGAATGTTGGATGGACTGGATATTGGGCTATGGGAGGAGACTAGCGGACACCTGCCGTGACAATCAGTCTCAAAATTGTTAAAGACAGGTGGTGACTCGACAACTGATTTAATAGGCCCTACAACGGCCGCACGCACAGTGCGACAATTGTGAGGTTGTCGAGAGGTGAGTCCGATTATTATTATAAGTACATTATTTTTTCCTCATTTTATACTAATTAAATTATTAATAAAAATATTTGTATATTTTTCCGCCATAAATTGATTTATGTAAATGGTTCTATTCTAGTTATTCACTGGATCCATATGCATGCGGCTCTAGTGTCCGAAATCCAGCAATTGCGCAGTAAGTAAATACGCAATGGTTAAATGCATGCTAAATCTTGATGCATCTCTACCACCAATAAAATTTCAGCTACATAAACAGCACACGAAGTTTTTATTTCACTGTACACACAAGGAACTACCTACTTTGTTTATTCACATCATGATTTGAGTTCAAATGAGCGGCAGTTTTCGCGAACTTTATCATATGCTGCTGTGCTTGATGTTATTCTTGCTATAAAGGCATATTTTCCACCAGCTTAATTTGACAGCCACGTTATTTTACACAACCGACATGAAAATTACTAATGTATACGCTCATTTCGTCACAGCTGCCTTTAGAATCGACCGAATATAAAATATTTATTCGTATTAGACTTGCTGAATCTTCTGAATGTTCATTAAAACAGTAACGATTCCACTACCGTCACTAAACTCACGAAAAGTTTCTCATTTCTCAGTAGTCATGTTACCATTTATTTTGCACGTTCATGCTCCTAATGCTTACTTTGAATTCATGGTTTATCGTGGTCGCCCAGCGGGCGATACTAGAGTAGCTGCGTTCGAAGGGATACTACGCACGGCCCGACGTGCGACTGCCCGTAGTGCCCGTGCCCGACCTTCGAGCTGCGCCTTCATCACCACCTTTTCTGCAAAGCTTGCAACAACAGATCTGGACCCATACTGTTTTTAAGCACCCACAGATAGCTCTGCAAATATTGCCGAGGCACGCACACATACACATGAGGCACTGACACATGTTTTGATCTGTTTAAACTTTGTTGTTTGTTATTTTAGGTTAAATAGCTAAAATTTTTCCATGATTTGTTTTGGATAGTAGACGGACTTTGACGTTTCAGTTTTTTTAAATAACCAATTACAATGTTTTTTATGCCACTTTCCTTATTATGATGCTAGCACACGCTGAAAAATAGCTTTTAGTGCTTGTCTAAAATCGGCACACGAAGCGAAACGAAGATGAGAAAAAAAAACGTCAGTTCAAAAAGACAACAATTGTCAAAACACAAATATTAGATAGTGATAGGTACCCATAAGAAATTAAATACAAGAAATTCTAACTAAATAAATATGAAACGGCCACCAAAATCTAAACACCCAATTAACCAAACCTTTGGAACCCGAATTTGTTAGTTGTTGTTCAAGAGAAAGTGTTGTTATGGTCAAATTACATGTTGTTGAAATGAAATCGTTGCCATGACATGGCGGGACGTTAAGGCATGCTGCGCATTATATTGTGGGAGGTGTCTCTGTTCTATTTCTGCGTGTTGCGGCATGTTTGCCCATATGTGTGGCTGTGACGAGATCTGTGGCGCCTGTTGTTGCCGTACGGCGGCGGAGACGAGAGAGTCACGGGCGGCGCCGAGTGCCTCCAGCTTGAGGTCGAAAAGTAAGATAAGTAAAGGTGAGGAAACGGAGTCAAAGAAGCTTGAAATGTTTGTAGAATAAAGTACCTATCGACAATTTTATATTTTCTTTTCTAGATAGGAAACTATATTTAAATGTACGATTCCCACCGACCGGCTGGAGTCAGGCCGCGCAGGAGCGCTTTTTCAATGTACCTATACATTATGTATAGCAGAAGCGATGGAATCCGTCCGTAGCCGCCCGGCTTGCGGTCATACAAATGAGAAATGCTCTCCGACTCCGCCCGGTAGGAATCGTACATTAAAGTGTATTTCGCTTATTAGGAGCAATTTATTTGCACGCATAGATTAGTTATTCTGTGCGCATAGATAGGTGGGTAAGGCTCACAAAAAGTGTACCATAACACACGTAACGTACGGAAGACAACTTAAACACGCTGAAACCTATGTTAGGTTTAGTTTACACTTGTGAAAGCACTAGGATAGAATTTAAAATAATAGGCTTACGAATGTATTTCGTTGGGTACTCTTTTTATTAAATAATTGCGTAACACACTCAACACACGTGAAAACGATGGCGTCAGAGTAGACTAGCATCTTAAAATACAATGCAATTCAACTAGGAACCACTTCAATGAATCATATTTCAATATCTGCTTTATAAGTCCGGATTTCCAATGAACTGACATTACTACCATGCGTTTTTTGTAGGTTAAAAAGTACCTTGAAAATAATTTAATATGCAAACAAACACTTTAAAAATGAAAGAAAAATCTGACTACACACCAACCACTTTAGTAAGTTTTATGAACCTAAAATAATAATATTACTGTTTCCATGAAACATAATTAGCGCCGATTGGTCATACAAGGAGGCAGATTCTGATTTAAGAATTTGTTATTTATTCATGTCCCGCACGCCAATAAGTGCAAGCGAGATGCCCAATGACATGACACAAGGTCGTATCAAAACAAGATGAAAACCTAAATAAATTATTAAATCACAATCGGCCTCAAGTTGTTATAATTATAAGGGCCTGTTTCACAATGTCCAAGTAAAGTATTGGATAGCTAATTAACAAATAAATTAACCGCCAGATAAAATTTCCTACAAAAAAAGCACTTTATCCAGCAGATAAAGCTTTTTTGGAGATTGTGAAACGCCAACGATGACTTTATTCGTCAGATAAGTGGTAAGTAGCTTATGCAGGACTTTACTTGAACATTGTGAAACAGGCCCTAAGTATTATAACTTATAAATTAGTTTCGGAGAACTTTATTTTTATTTTCAATTCAATAATACAATTATGTGTACCTACTTAACTATTTTAGTTAACTAATCGTCCCCATGTTGGCAGCAGTCATCACCCACTTCTACACCACACATTTTCAACAAATACACGAAACAAGTAATACACAACAGGCAACGCAGGATCTTCCCACACGAGCCGCAGTCGCACGTACAGCACACGCACATCTTCGACTCTAACTCCGGCGGTTACGGTTCAAAATTGGCGGAACTCGTTTTTCTAGCGGCAAAGTTAAGTTTGTAGTTCTTTTCTCGATCTTTTTTGCGATAATTTGATCGTATTTCAAAATGGCAGTGTCTTGATTCGATCGATATTTTTTCCGATTAGCTACTTTTTTTGTAACTCAATGCATTTAGCTGTTTTATCAAGCTTAACAGTTATTTAAAAGACATTTGCTGATTTTTCACGGTATTTTCCTGTTCGTGATTTTTCACGGTATTTTCCTGTTTACTTCGCTTCGCACGAGCGAATAGATTGAACTTATGTCCTCAACTGACTCATAATACTACAGGAAGTAAATATTATCACACCGCATTGCAAAGGCATAAGATCTACAGCTAAGTGTTATTGTCACTAGTCACTTCTGCCTATCTTTGATAATTCCTTATCTCTTACTATCGTTACGTACACAAATTGTAGATAAAATTCTGAGTAGGTTTTGTCGTACCCTGATATGGTTATTCTTTATCTTATCTATAACTAGCGACCCGCCCCGGCTTCGCACGGGTGCAATGCTGATTTATTATACATGTAATAAACCTTCCTCTTGAATCACTCTTTCTATAAAAAAAACCGCATCAAAATTCGTTGCGTAGTTTTAATGATCTAAGTTATCACCGTTACTAAACAAAGTCGCTTTGCTTAGTGACGGTGATAACAAAAAATTAGAATAGTTTGAAGCCTAGGAACTCCACTACGAGAATCAGAAGTCAAACTGCGTTCTAAGAATTATGCATAGGTACGACACAGTTTTAGAGATCCTCGTTTATCTAAGTTAAGTCGACCGACCACACAAATACAGGCACGCTCCGTGATTGTCAAGCAATTTAAGGTTCTAGCTAAATTGGTTGACCAATACTTACGCTATGGAATGTCCAATTTAGCTAGAACCCTAAGGGCGCCCCCCCTGCGCGGGCGCTGGCAAGACGACGACGCTCGGAAGACGCTGGGGCTAAATGGTTCAAAAAATACGGAGCGTGATTGTATTAACAGACTGCTTTAATCACAATGCGCGATCTTATTTGTTTAAATAATTTTTTTGGGAAGGGTTTGTAACCAGTATATTAAGCTATAGACTCTATTTAGGTTCTCTCAGGGTTGTGGGTCTCGACGCTGCTATCACAATACACGTCTGGCAGTTTCCAAGATATCTCCTAGTAGATAAAATATATGAAGCTAAAGAAAGATTGGGCGCCAGCACGCACAAAGCGTGCAAAAGAAAAGAGGATTAATATGAGATAAAATAAACTATTGTTTGAGCTCAGTTACACATTTAATCACAATCCTTAAATAAATAGATGACGGGCAGTAGGCCTGATACAGAATTTACATACTTATGGTAATTATGCTAGGGTGAACTATGCTATAATGAGACGTTAAACGTTAGAAAGTCTATGAAGTGCTGTTTTCACGCTCAGCACTTTGCACTTGAAATCAAATCTAAGAGGCCACTATTATATGTTCCTTGCTAGGTTAATTTAAGTCTTAAGAGATCACTAAGAGAAATTAGAGTTGACCACACCTGAGACACGTGTTGCTACAGAGGCAGCAGAACTGCGGCTACATGCCGCTCCAGTGGCGCGCAGCAGACGGCAGGAGTCGCGATGATACGCAGCGAGACCGTCGTTGCGTATCCAGCCAGCCGTTCTAACCGGTACGCCACAGCCGCGATGAACAGCATGGAGTCACAAGAACAATACTGCAAGGGCAGGCTGCGCCAGCACGTTCCAGAAGACAAAGCCAGGTGTGCAGGGGCGAAAGGAAGGACCCGGGGAAAGGACCGGCTTTCAAGCCGGACTCTTGATGAAATTGTTGGTATCAACCTCTAACATGTTGACCCGAAGCCAAGTTAAAATCATTCACAAGGAATTGAAAAGAAAGGACGCCATTGCCACGTTGTATGCTCGCTACGGGTTATAAGCTGCAAAGTGTATTTGCATTTTAGAGCTGCTCGCTCGACCAGAATTGACTCTCCATCGTCGATGTCTCGCGCTTCACGCCATGCCGAATTGAAAAGTGACGGAGCATCGTACGCCTTCCACGTCCCCACGTATTTAAGTTGCCATATCAAGAGGACAAAAAAAAAACTCACACTCGGCCATCGAAATTATCTTTATAGTCGGTCAAACCAATCTGTCAGTCAGTGACAACTGGAAAAATCATTCATCCCTTTCTTTCGGGTGCCGGTACTAGTGCAAGACAAAGACGGCATGATTCTCTCTGCCTATGTTTGAAATGAGACAGACTAAAACCAACAACAAACAATTGACAAACTATGAGTCTAAAATAATTTGAGAAAGACGATGGAATATATGGGAAAATAATCCGTGTGCGCTATTTTCAATTATACTCCCAGAACAAGACCTTAAATAATGCATCGAAGCATCTGAGAACACGCCTTGCAGTAAATGTTGCCAGGTTTATGCAAAGGCGTTATCAGACCCCGACAGATGGCGTTAAACGCCTTCGACCCGACTATCGTTTTAATACACTCAACACTATTCCTAATCTCGCTGCTAGATGTCGCCAGGAGTGTTGAAACGAGATTGGTTCCAAGTTACGATTTTGAACCGTAACATTACCACCTAACTTAGATAAAAAAAAAATGTTTTACTGACATTTTTTTTTTTTAGTACCTTACTACCTATTTCCGCTATGCCATGAGGCATATGCAGCACCAATAATGAAGTTTAATATGTCTACCTCTAACATGCAAGAAACTATAATCTAAGTGAGTTTGGGAGCGATGAAGATTGGTGATGCAGCGAGCACAGGATACCTGAGCGGGGTGCACGTCCAACCTTTGCCGACTCCTCAAGCACTAAAAGCTAAGAATAAACTATTGTAACACCAGAGCGTGGTGTACAGATAGGAAGAAAACAAAATTTTCGATCCTTGTCGACTCCATGGAGATGTGTAGCAGAATGACACGAACTCCCCATGCACGGATTGTAAGTGAGAGAAAATCCATTGCATGAAAGCAGATAAACCGCGACTAAAACGCCTAGTTAAAGAAACTACAATTTTTTTTACTTTTATTCTAAGTGTCAAGACCGGTGATACATTTTACCCCCTTCTCCCCTTTTGTACCATATGTGCAGAAATGCACCGAAGACTTCCGTCCCCTTCCAGAGATACAAAGAGAAGCATTCAAAGTAACTATTTTACCAAGACATTAAATCACGTGAGTATATGTCCCTCAGGATTTTGTTCCAACAGAAGTGGAAGCAATTTCCCCATACACTGTCCATAGAGAGAGAGAGAGAACAGTGTACAACAAGCAGAACATACCTACACAGAGATTCAAATTAAAATTAAAATTCAGTCATACGAGAGTCAGTTTTAAATAGAGATGGGCACTAATTACCCCAGTCTCCCCTTTTCCAGTGTCAATGTGTGTAAGAACACACCATGAAATAAATTTCCACAATAAAGAACACAAGAAAAAAATAAAACTTCAAGTCTGAATTAAGTTTTTTCACGTGAAATGGAACGCACCCCGTCCTACGTAGGAGCTTCCCATTCCAAAAGGTCATAAGCGCCAAATGTCATCGAAAATTGTAGGTTGTATGAGAGCATGTTGTCAAAATTTCGATCCAGATGGGCTCGAAATTCCATCCAATGCTCAGAGGAGCATGAATTAACACATAACTGCACTTTTCAACCACAATTTTCACTACACAAAACACTTTTTATCATCACTTTATTAATGAGCACTAGACCGACCTCAAAATCCAGAAAACCAGCTGATGTCTTGAACACCAGAGCACAAAATCATAGCCAAGCCTCCTCGACAACGAAAACTCGACGTCAAGAAGCAACAGTTTCATTGCCTGCAATATACCATAGAAAAATCCAGTGTGAAATTCAACATAACAAAGACACTTTATTAGGTTATGGTGAATTAAAAAAGTCAAGTCCGAGATATGTATTTTCAAACAGTGGGCACTATGCCAAACTATTTGTGTGTGTAATCCTAACAATTAAAGTAACCAGATAACTTGCTTTGTTGTTTTATTTTCAACCATGTTTATTAAACATTTAGATAGCAAAGTTATCAAGTAATAGACCTAAGCTAAGAGTGTTTAAAGTAATTAGTATTTACAAGAGTAGGTATTCGTACTTTGCAGAGAGGCAAAAGTACAGCGTTCATTTTAGAACAGAGAAAATACCTAGACAATATTCCTTTGTTGAACATTGCATAAACAAAAGACAAATTACAGAAGAGAGTATACACCTATTTGTTGATGCATTAGTAACCTATGTAGGAAAATTAAAACTATGCTTCGTGTGCTGGCTATCTAAAAACATTCTAAAACTATAAGACTTAACAAAATGAGATAAAATAATACCTACAGGGTAAGAATAGGTATTGTCTATATGACTTAAGTACACTATGTTCCTGTTTAGAACACAGAGAGAAACTTGAGTGACATTTTGCTTTATAAACATCACTTCTAATAGGAAAGAAAATTAGGTTTCTTAAACCTAACTATAGTAGTTGCAAATTAATACTACTAAGAAAGAATGAGTAAGGCGGCATTAAGTTACTTTTAAAAATTAAGTTTCCTAAATGTAAGTATGAAGTGTTTAGAGAAATGAGAATAGGTACCAGCTGTCGGCTTAGTACAGAGTTCTTATGGTAGAATTTAAAAAAAGCAGTTTCACTTTCAATGAGTATCAGTAATAACCAGAGTAGAACCAGAGATGGCGGTGAGATAACGATGTGAAGTAGGACCACGAACAACATCTGTGCAGACCTGAAATTTTACCAGCGACCAACAAATTTGAAGAAAGAAGAAATAAATTAATTTTTAGTGCAGTCGCTTGGTGCCTTTTGAAAAAAAAAATTGTTTAAATTATAGTGGTCTCTTTTACATTCATTGACATAGAAAATTGAGTTCATTTTGAACCAACAGTAAGTATTTATATGTAAGACTATTTTACATACACAGTAAGTAATTAATTTAAACAAAATTAAGTACAGAGTAGTTAAAATTTTAGAGAATTTCCTATACAGTTTCAAAAAAATACAGATTCTTGTTTTCAGTAAAAGTAATAAATAATACATCTTTCTATATATTATGTTAGACAAGTAGAAGGTCAAAGTATTAAGTAAGGTTGTAGGCGAGCAAACAGGGCAAGTGGCGTTTCAAAAGTAAAGATGTGCGAAGTGCATGCGTTAGCAAGCTCAAAAAATAGCTAAGAGAGATTTCCTTAGAAACCACCGACTGCGATAACATTATAAGAAGCAAAAGCGTCGCTCCACCAGTTGGGTAGCCAATTGTAACCAGTATATTAAGCTATAGACTCTATTTAGGTTCTCTCAGGGTTGTGGGTCTCGACGCTGCTATCACAATACACGTCTGGCAGTTTCCAAGATATCTCCTAGTAGATAAAATATATGAAGCTAAAGAAAGATTGGGCGCCAGCACGCACAAAGCGTGCAAAAGAAAAGAGGATTAATATGAGATAAAATAAACTATTGTTTGAGCTCAGTTACACATTTAATCACAATCCTTAAATAAATAGATGACGGGCAGTAGGCCTGATACAGAATTTACATACTTATGGTAATTATGCTAGGGTGAACTATGCTATAATGAGACGTTAAACGTTAGAAAGTCTATGAAGTGCTGTTTTCACGCTCAGCACTTTGCACTTGAAATCAAATCTAAGAGGCCACTATTATATGTTCCTTGCTAGGTTAATTTAAGTCTTAAGAGATCACTAAGAGAAATTAGAGTTGACCACACCTGAGACACGTGTTGCTACAGAGGCAGCAGAACTGCGGCTACATGCCGCTCCAGTGGCGCGCAGCAGACGGCAGGAGTCGCGATGATACGCAGCGAGACCGTCGTTGCGTATCCAGCCAGCCGTTCTAACCGGTACGCCACAGCCGCGATGAACAGCATGGAGTCACAAGAACAATACTGCAAGGGCAGGCTGCGCCAGCACGTTCCAGAAGACAAAGCCAGGTGTGCAGGGGCGAAAGGAAGGACCCGGGGAAAGGACCGGCTTTCAAGCCGGACTCTTGATGAAATTGTTGGTATCAACCTCTAACATGTTGACCCGAAGCCAAGTTAAAATCATTCACAAGGAATTGAAAAGAAAGGACGCCATTGCCACGTTGTATGCTCGCTACGGGTTATAAGCTGCAAAGTGTATTTGCATTTTAGAGCTGCTCGCTCGACCAGAATTGACTCTCCATCGTCGATGTCTCGCGCTTCACGCCATGCCGAATTGAAAAGTGACGGAGCATCGTACGCCTTCCACGTCCCCACGTATTTAAGTTGCCATATCAAGAGGACAAAAAAAAAACTCACACTCGGCCATCGAAATTATCTTTATAGTCGGTCAAACCAATCTGTCAGTCAGTGACAACTGGAAAAATCATTCATCCCTTTCTTTCGGGTGCCGGTACTAGTGCAAGACAAAGACGGCATGATTCTCTCTGCCTATGTTTGAAATGAGACAGACTAAAACCAACAACAAACAATTGACAAACTATGAGTCTAAAATAATTTGAGAAAGACGATGGAATATATGGGAAAATAATCCGTGTGCGCTATTTTCAATTATACTCCCAGAACAAGACCTTAAATAATGCATCGAAGCATCTGAGAACACGCCTTGCAGTAAATGTTGCCAGGTTTATGCAAAGGCGTTATCAGACCCCGACAGATGGCGTTAAACGCCTTCGACCCGACTATCGTTTTAATACACTCAACACTATTCCTAATCTCGCTGCTAGATGTCGCCAGGAGTGTTGAAACGAGATTGGTTCCAAGTTACGATTTTGAACCGTAACAGGTTTTTTTATGCAAATATCGATGCTAAAAAAACAAGTATATAAATAAAATAGCCATTTATTTAGTCAGTACTTAGGTATATAAATATTTTGAGTACACTTAGAATAAATATTATCACATCTACATTTAAGTCTAATCTTAAACCATTTAGAAATATGACGAGTTGAATCGACGCCGACGCTACTTAGCGGCTTAGGGTTTATTCGGGTACTTCCGTATATCGGATAATTCCGAAAATCACCTAAAATTCCATCATAATAGGAGTCCCTTTTCGGAATTATCCAACTGTTTTCGACATTCGGGATTACCTTCATACACCTAATATAAGAGAGCCGTAGTGTTTAGTGAGATTTTTCGTGAGTTATCTGCCATGTTCAGTTTTTCCATTTGATGGACTGAAAAAGAGAAAATATTGAATTATTTTTGAAATAATACCTACTGATATTGTATAAAAAACGTAGGGTGCGTTGGGATAAGATTGAACGGGTTTTTCATGCGGGGTAAGATGAAAAGTCGCCCGTAATGCTTCGGCATACGGACGATTTTTTGTCTTACCCCGCATGAAAAACCCGTTCAATCTTACCTCAACGCACCCAATTAAATAAATTTCATATTTTCAAGTATTAACAAATATATAAAGCAAAAATTCCAATGTTTCCAAAATTATTTTTAATGCAATGAAACAAAATCAATGCTGCTTTTTGAAATGAAACGGAGTATACATATTGTACATTGTAATGTACATTTAGCCTTACGAGGCCAGATCTGTCTTTGCTTTGTATGTTTTTAATGTATAAGCAAAGAGATATTGATTGTATACCAGCAACTCTGCTTCGCACAGATAGGTACTAAAGTATTAATGACCGTCGTATTTTAACTAATTCACACAAATCCCAAATACATCTAAACCTTTTTTTGAATCACTGTAACTATTGATGATGAAAACCGCATTAAAATCCTTTGTAGCGTTTAAGAGGCCGGTGTCGATTTTAGTCGCAAAAATGTAAAATTGATAGATTTAGTCGGTGAAATTGCACACCTTTTGTTACCTAATTGAAATAACAAGTACTGGTTTCTATTAGCGCATCTTCTTATCTTACCTTTTATCAGATCAATTTGTTGAAAATAGACTCACTAAATTAGTAATGTTTGCTTTTCTGATGGACGTTTAGGTAAACGCGCGTAAAGCACTGATTTTGTCGCTCTTATTTGTAAATTTCGTAAAGTTTGGACGGCTAAACATGGTAATTTTGTATTACACATATCCTGTACTTGACGTTTATCAGACTACATTTTTATTATTATGACTTTAAAGTAGTGTAAATGAAAGTTAGACGAAATCAATTTTCTCCAGAAATTACTTCAAAACAAGTGACAATTTCTATGAAAATCGACTTAATTTCAACGTAATTTTGATACTTAAACAATGTACAACATTTGTTGAAACTATTTTTATACATCAATTTGTATAATTCACCACCATAAATTTTTGATGAATTTTTAAAAACTGTCCCTTCTTTTCATATATTACCGGTGACGCACGCTCGCGACTTGATTATTAAAAGGCAAGATGAGAAGACGTGCTAATAGAAACCAATACTTGTTATTTAGATATTACGTAACAAAACGTGTATAATTTCAACGACTAAATCTATCAATTTAAAATTTTTGCTCCAAAATCGACTAAGGCCTCTTAAGTTAACCCCTAGCCACGCGCTAACGCGGTGACGTCTCTGGCGGTCAAGGGGTTACTAGACCCGGATATAGACCGAGATTACCTTTTGTATTTTTTATTTTTTTATTTCGTATTGTTTGTTTTTCCCGGTCAATATAAGTCTAGTGAAACTAACCGTGAATCATTCAAAACTCTAATGGTCAAGGGGTTAGTTGAAATATTTCAGACTTTGTTTTATACTAACTCTGAATGGAATATGTAAAGGCAGATACTCACGTTGTCTCTAAGCGTATTCTCGACTAGTATAAATTCTTCTGATTGAGGATTTAAAGTCATCTTGTAGTTCTGAAGCGCCAGTCTGTCTTTCTGTTTTGCGTATGTTTCTATTACCACGGAATGTATCTGTAAAAAAAAAACTAATACAGTACAATTTCACTAATCCGGCAATTTTACTAAATGCAAAATACGCGACAATACGAATTATGCGGATATATGTTGTCGATTCAAAACTGTTATTTTTTACGCTCTTTCGTTTGAGCATAATTTCATTCGGGTCTACCGTACCCCCTGCACGGGTTTATATACATGTATAGATAAATATGTGTTTACTTAAATACATAGAAAACACCCATGACTCGGGAACAAATATCTATCTGTGCTCCTCACATAAATAAATGCCCTTACCGGGATTCGAACCCAGGACCATCGGCTTCGCAGGCAGGTTTACTAACCACTAGGCCAGACCGGTCGGTGGTTGGTTGAGAATGGCACATACGTGACGTTTTCAATCACAAAGTACCACATTGTTGCTTAACATAGGGACGAAAACTGTTTGTATATCTATACGAAAAACCAGTCAGAGCGTCCTTATGGCAAGCGACAATGTGGTACCTTTTGCTTCAAAACGACACTCCGCAGCATAGCATTCGGGGCAGTCCGCGCGTTCAGCGAACATGCTCAGGATGGTGTTGGAGCTGACGCGCACTCTGTTCAGCAGAGACGCTACTCTCTTCCTTCTGATGGCGTGAAAGCCATCAGTGCTATTGGTGTCTTTGTCTTGGATATATCCTTACCTTAAATGCATGTGCCAGTCGCAACCTGTCCTGTGACGCGGCAACTTTGTTGACGCAAGTGGCAAGCAACTGCTTGCTGGTTTGCATCTCGCTCAGTCTTGATAGAAGGATTTCTATTGGTGTCTTTGTCTTGCATATATCCTTACCTTAAATGCATGTGCCAGTCGCAACCTGTCCTGTGACGCGGCAACTTTGTTGACGCAAGTGGCAAGCAACTGCTTGCTGGCTTGCATCTCGCTCAGTCTTGATAGAAGGATTTCTATTGGTGTCTTTGTCTTGCATATATCCTTACCTTAAATGCATGTGCCAGTCGCAACCTGTCCTGTGACGCGGCAACTTTGTTAACGCAAGTGGCAAGCAACTGCTTGCTGGCTTGCATCTCGCTCAGTCTTGATAGAAGGATTTCTATTGGTGTCTTTGTCTTGCATATATCCTTACCTTAAATGCATGTGCCAGTCGCAACCTGTCCTGTGACGCGGCAACTTTGTTAACGCAAGTGGCAAGCAACTGCTTGCTGGCTTGCATCTCGCTCAGTCTTGATAGAAGGATTTCTATTGGTGTCTTTGTCTTGCATATATCCTTACCTTAAATGCATGTGCCAGTCGCAACCTGTCCTGTGACGCGGCAACTTTGTTAACGCAAGTGGCAAGCAACTGCTTGCTGGCTTGCATCTCGCTCAGTCTTGATAGAAGGATTTCTATTGGTGTCTTTGTCTTGCATATATCCTTACCTTAAATGCATGTGCCAGTCGCAACCTGTCCTGTGACGCGGCAACTTTGTTAACGCAAGTGGCAAGCAACTGCTTGCTGGTTTGCATCTCGCTCAGTCTTGATAGAAGGATTTCTATTGGTGTCTTTGTCTTGCATATATCCTTACCTTAAATGCATGTGCCAGTCGCAACCTGTCCTGTGACGCGGCAACTTTGTTAACGCAAGTGGCAAGCAACTGCTTGCTGGCTTGCATCTCGCTCAGTCTTGATAGAAGGGTTTCTATTGGTATGTGGGAAGAGACGGTTGTACGGCCGAGCCAGTCCTAAAACCACAGACAGACAAGTATACTTATTAAATTAACCCTATTAAATATACATGACGACTTGGACGCATTCTACCCCAAATGGTGGAAAAATGCCGATGACAGGGTCGAGTGGAGAAAACGAGGGGAGGCCTTTGCCCAGCAGTGGGACACCAAAGTAGGCTAATAACATTTAAAAAAAACGTATATAAGGCTAGGGTCAGAAATTATGCGAAATTGAACCCTATCACTTTGAAATAAAGTTCATCATCATCAAAGTTCTAAATCGAGTGGAAAATACATTCCCTCTGCCTTATATATAGTTAAAACAACAAGTGCAAACACAGTAGCCAGTACCCGCTTTTTTGCGACACATTCTGTAAAAAAGTTGCGGTGGACCAACGCATCGCTTGTTACTGGCAATTTCGTATACCGTATAAAGTTTTATAATTCTTGCAGTAGATATAGCTGTGAGTGCCTTAGGAAGGCACAGTACAAAAGGCCTGTGCACACTAGACGCATGTGAGAAGACTTGCACATGTTCGTTGTAATATACGGATCATTATAAGAGACGGCACACCGCTTGAGACGTGCGCGTGCACAGCAACCGCACATGAACCGCACGATACGTTTACATTTATACACGCGCATCTGGTGTGCACTGGCCTAAAGTAAACGAATGGGGTTGGCAACTGTCAGGGGGTTTCCCATATTTCCAATTTTGTTCTATAACCCATCCGAATCCTAAAATTAAAAAAAAGAAACGAGAAAAAGAAGATTGGAATTTAACCCACATATATTCGAATTTACCTTTTTCGTAAACAAGGATTCGACGATATCCCACTTTCCGGACTTTGCGTGTACATTCAATACAACCCAGTCGTACTGAAGTGGACTTATCTGAAAATTAATAAAATAAAAAATATCACGCTCACGCCAAAGTCACTGGCACAACACAATACAATAAAAACTTAAAATAACATCGAACTCACAGTGTACGAATGGTACAAACCTGCTGTCTCTGGCACAGAGTGAGTGGCGACATCATATTGCCGGCTCCTTCGTGCCAGTGATTGGCACAACAGTATGCCAGACAGTATAATGCTGACTTGTTATCGAGAACTGGTTTCTGCGCAAATTTCTGCCATTCTGTAAGAAAATTCCATAGATTTAAAGATTAAAAATCGCAAATATTGTTTTGTTTTACAAACCAATCAGAGAAGGGGTGTTTGTAGTTTTATTTTTCTATTAGAAGTTGACAACGAAATTGGTTACCGTCTGTTAAATATAGTTTGTCAAAGGACTGTCTCATTTCAAACATAGACAGAGAGAATCATATTATCTTTGTTTTACACTAGTACTAGCACCCAAAAGAAAAGGATGAGTATAGTTTTTTGTTCTTACTGACAAGATTTGCTTGACCAACTATACCTAATCAACAAAATTATTTAATTTAACTAGATCTGTGCTCGGATAATATCTTGACTTCTTGACGAGCCGTAAAATTGTATGCCAATCAAGTTGGCTACATTTACACCACGTCGGTGGCAAACAAGCATACGGCCCGCCTGATGGTAAGCAGTCACCGTAGTCTACGCTATGCACGTCTGCAACTCCATGCGCGTTGCCCGACTCTTTCGCATCAAGCCATCCACTAATCTTTTGATTTTCTTACGGAACTTGTTTTTAAATTATAATTTTTGACGTCGCACGGTAAAAGTATTCTATGGCGATAGGCGTTTACGCTATTTATTTATTTTTTTATAACACTCCTCTCCCTCGAGCTCTGGCAACCTTACTCACCGGCAGGAACACAACACTATGAGTAGGGTCTAGTGTTATTTGGCTGCGGTTTTCTGTAAGGTGGAGGTACTTCCCCAGTTGGGCTCTGCTCTAGATCTGGAATGACATCCGCTGTCCTGTGCCCTACCACACAAAGCGAGATGTCATTCACAGTGCCCATACCTCTCTTTTGGACATAGTTTAAGGACATACCCGGGCATATTATTAACACCGCTCCAATACTATTGCGATGCTATGCGACGTAAGCGCCAGCCGCCATAAGGTACCTTTTTCCGTGGAACGTCACATTTACCTAGTAATTTGACAAAGTCTGCTAACATCTTCGCATGGTGCGCGTCTATCCCTGGTTGGTTGATGTGGTTGGCAACCAGGTTGGTTACCCTCCGCAGTAAGCCATCCACAGAGCCGCCTGTTCGCATGTGCTGTTGAAATTGGTGCATCTGAAAACAAAATATCGTTTTTGAGCGAGCGAGCGCGAAGCAAGAGCGAAGCGTCTGCGTTTCAGCTTGTCCAAAAACAACTGTACTGTGTGTATGTACTGTTTTTAAGGGTTCCGTACCCAAAGGGTAAAAAAGGGGACCCTATTACCATAGAGTAACTTATACTAGAGCGGTACTGTCATAGTAAATTTTGTAACCCCAGTAAATTCACTGCCATCTGTCGACACACTTGAAAACTAAAAATAAATATTTATAAAAATACGATAAAATGTATTTAAATATGGATAAATGATTTTTTTTATTTGCATTAATTATTTTTATGATTTTGACCCATGTTCTTTCACTGATATGCGTTAAAATTATAAATAACAAACGAAACCGTCAACGCCCTCTATACGAGTGTAGGCCAAAACTAGTGGCGCCCTCTGATCGAGAATCAAATTTTCATGATTTTCGAGGCACGTTTTTTCCTTAGACTGTAACCATTTATTACGGAGTTATATCTATCTTTGCTATTACTAAGACTCCGCTGTCCGTCTGTCTGTCTGTCACCAGGCTGTATGTACAAAGGGTAAAAACGGGACCCTATTACTAATACTCCACTGTCCGTCTGTTTGAATGTCTGTCTTTCTGTGTGTCCTTGTGTCTCTCACCGGGCTGTATCTCATGAATCGTGATAGCCGCTATAACAACAAACACGGTTCATGAGGTACAGCCTGGTGACAGACAGACGGACAGTGATGTCTTAAGTAATAGGGTCCCGTTTTTACCCTTTGGGTACGGAACCGTAAAAAAGTAATACTTACGGCTGCATCTGGAGATCTACCCAGCAATCTAAAAAACAAAAAAAAAAACATGATTAAAAAATCAAAGGACAATGGCTGCAGCTAGTAGTCGCCATCAGATATATCGGAGCGGCCGAGGTGCTCACAAATATCTAAACGCGCCTCTATAGGGAATTTTACGCGAAACTTTGCGTAGAGGGTGTCACTAGCACAATCACAGGGAATATCGCGAAACACGAAAATCGGTAGTTCGCGCGGTTCCTGCCTCTCTATCACTCTTGCGTATTCGATCGATAGAGAGCCAGATAACGAAATTTCGGTTTTCGCGTTTCGCGGTAGGCCATCTGTAAGCAAACCGCCTTGATGCATCAACTAAACGTCAAAGTGAAAAATTGTAAAACAAACTGTTTAAAGCACAGTACGTATAAGTTACTCTATGGTGTTTGATAGGTACTAGTGCTACACTCTGGCGGCAGAATTTTGCAGTAATACTCCCTATTGTCAAGGCATTACAGTGCGTGTTCAGATATTTTTGAGCACCTCGGCCGCTCCGATATATCTGATTGCGACTGTACCAAATTACATAGGGAAAAATTCGGTATTCACCAATCACTTTTCGAAAGAAAACATTCGAAAAATGAATGTTTCAGACTAATTCCAAAAACCGGCCAAGTGCGAGTCGGACTCGCGCACGACGGGTTCCGTACCATTACGCAAAAAACGGCAAAAAAGACATGTTTGTTGTATCTGTTTTTAGTATTTGTTGTTATAGCGGCAACAGAAATACATCATGTGTGAAAATTTCAACTGTCTAGCTATCACGGTTAATGACATACAGCATGGTGACAGACGGACGGACGGCCAGCGAATCCTTAGTAATAGGGTCCCGTTTTTACCCTTTGGGTACGGAAACCTAAAAACAGTTGCTTTCAAAATTTCAATTATTGCACAGTGCAAAGTGCACTTACGTAAGCAGGTCCATCAGCTCCGATATTTTGCCCTCGTTTTGAAGGAAGCTAATATAGTGATTGAGGGCGAGAGGCCGTGAGGACAGTAGCTCATATACTAGTTTCTTGTTCAGGGTTTGAATGAGGAATAATACTACCTGTAACAAACAATTTTGAAAATTAAAAGGAAGCGAGGTCGGAAGACCGTCTTTCCGACGTCCGACAAGTTCTTTCATCGTTTTAACTCTTGCCTTTTTAGTGTTCCATACCCAAAGGGTAAAAATGGGACCCTATGACTAAGACACCGCTGTCCGTCTGTCTGTCACCAGGCTACAGCCAGCGGTTCATGAGATACATCTCATGGACGTGATAGGTAGACAGTTAAAATTTTCACAGATGTATTTCTGTTGCCGCTATAACAACAAATACTAATAACCGGCCAAGTGCGAGTAGGACTCGCGCACGAAGGGTTCCGTACTATTACGCAAAAAACGGCAAAAAAATCACGGTTGTTGTATGGGAGCCCCACTTAAATATTTATTTTGTCCTGTTTTTAGTATTTGTTGTTAGGTATAGCGGCAACAGAAATACATCATCTGTGAAAATTTCAACTGTCTAGCCATCACGGTTCATGAGATACAGCCTGGTGACATACAGACGGAAGTCAATTAAAAAATTAAGTACTTGTCAGGCGGCTGTTACATAGCTGGCCTTACAGTTAAAATGGCATTGCCGTCTCCCACAGCGCCGGCAGCATCTAGCAGCTCTGTCTTGCTCCGCAGACTCCTGTGGCTTTGCAGCGAGCAGGGCCGACCTAGAACCAGTCTTCTGATGGTTGTAGACACAGTTTGCTCCTGGGCCTGGGCCACTTTGGGATCCTTTCCGGATTGGGCAAGGAGAACTGGAAAAATTATATGATTTTATTGTACTGTTTTGTTGTATTTTCATATAAAAACATCTCCTTTTTCCTTTGATATGTAATGTAGCGTATGTCACTGACACTATTTAAAAATAAAATAAATAAATACGCCTTTTATTCCTGCATAAGAAGTTCTTAGACAAACTAAAAATCCTTATTTTTATATTTTTATAGTAATTAATGGTTTATTAAATTAGTGTAAGTAAAGCATTAGTTATATATAAGTCACTATTTTTCACACCAGAACCCTCTCACGATGTAAAGACCTCTTACAGAGCTTGCCATGTTTTAAGTCTTGGGCCCTGCTATCTCTATAATTTTGTTTGTTCAGTGTGCCAATCGTCAGCTACTTCCAAACAATGTTAACAAAATTATTACTATATAACACTTTCTGAACAACCGAGTAGTGAGGGCTTGGAACAAACTTCCAGAAGACATGGTTTCAGCACAAAATGTAAACCAGTTTAAAAAATAAATTAGACAAGCATAACATTATATCTAATACACGTTCATGATAACTATATATCTTTATGATTACTGGATACAGGCCATATCAGTTGCCATAACTGCCTGCATGCTTATTAAATAATAATAATATATTTAAAACTAACTTACTCAACTCCAATACTTTATTAGACACCAGGCTGGACAGCGGGAGGGTAGCCTTCTTCACATTACTGATGCTTGCACCCGAGAACAGGCTGTCTTCCGCTAGCCCTGGTGACTTATTCTGGCCAATAGCCAAGATTTCTTGAGGTGAAAGCTGCAAATAACAAAATAATCACAAAGTGAATCTTGCCTGCTTGGGATTTGGTTGTCATTTTCTCTTCGTAGGAAATGGATTTCTACAAACTAAAAACCTACTTCATGGTTTAAAACCGGCAAGCTCGGACTCACGCACGAAGGGTTCCGTACCATTAAGCAAAAACGGCAAAAAATCACGTTTGTTGTACGGGAGTCTCACTTAAATATTTATTTTATTCTGTTTTTAGTATTTGTTGTTATAGTGGCAATAGAAATACATCATCTTTGAAAATTTCAACTGTCTAGCTATCACGGTTCATGAGATACAGCCTGGTGGCAGGCAGACGGACAGTGGAGTCTTAGTAATAGGGTCCCGTCTTTACCCTTTGGATACGGAACCCTAAAAAGCCTCTCGCTTAGAATTTTTCCATACAATGATAGTTGTATAAGAAGGCACAGCTACAGATATGAACGTAAATTCTCTATATAAAGGCTTATTATTTTAATGTTAAGTAAATATATTATGTATATTTAATTAATTGTTTAATCGGGATATTCATTTAAATATAACAGTTAATAGCATTTATTTACATAAAAGATAATTACGGTACTACTAAATTAAATTAATAACTAGCTTAAATCTAAAATAGGCCCTTGAGGCATTGTCCAAGGATGCTGGCGGCATTTCCTCGTTGTATCACAATGCTGATATGTCGTGCGAGGAATCCGCCAGCTCTTCGGTTAATATTTTAATAAATAGAGGTTATTGTTTGTGCATTCCTAAGGAGATCATGCAAAATACTAAAATATTTGCACTCACGACATCATCATCAAAGCTGAAAGCTTTAGCCTTGGTTTCACTGGTATTCCAATAATCATCCTCGTCATCCATATCATGTACAAACTAGAAATAAAAGACTAAATAAGATTTTTATTTAGAAAATACACGTAAACAAGATTAGTGTATTGACATTGACATAACTTTTCAACATTGCTAGCAACAAATTAACTTCTTTTCAATGGCAATTGTAACTTACGCCAAGGAAATCGTAACGCTACATGGCAAGAAATAATATCTATTTTGTTTTGATATTATTACCAAAACGTGTTGTGTGAGCGGAAATTAGCTTCCAAAACGGTCGAGGTGCCCAAAGACAAAGAACCCAGGTGACATTGACAACACAGGCTTGTATTTTTACTAGTAAAACTCCTCATGCACAAATTTAATGAAAGTTGTGAGGGCTAACGCGTATGAATTCACCGCTAGGGGCGCTAGTGTAGATGGTGGTCTTTTCCATAGTTCGAAATGTCAAATGTCACTTGTCACTTTAATGACTGACAGCTTTTCTATAGTCTTTTGGACTAGGGCTCCCGGTATCCGTGTTACACGCCGATACGAATACCCGTGTTCTTAAGCCCGGCGGTACTAAGAACCCGGTTTACACGGAACCGCCGGGATTCGAAAACGTTTCGAAGGAACGTTCCCAAGAAACGTATCTCAGACACGTATCTCCGTTTACACGGGTACTTAAGACCGTTCCGAACGGGTCCAAATACTCCGAACCAGTTTGAGCCAACGTACAATGGTAACAAGGTCCACTATTATTATGTTGACTTCAGATGAATTCGTTTGTCGTACGATTTTTAAAGTGAAGCTTTCATTCTATCGCCCCAATTCATTAAGTTAAGATTAAAACCGCGATTTTAATACCGTAAATCGAATTAATTTCTGATTTTTTTTAGTTAAATGCCTACAATCCGAAAAAAGTTTCACTTGCATCGTGGTTTCATAAAACCGCACAATTACTTTTTTTTAAATTGTTTTTAACCGTATTGATAAAACATGGGTACTGAGCCATCTTCCTAATCTTCCTATGTTTAATAGTAGGTATACATAATTTTTATTTTAAACTATTTATATCATTTAATAAAACCGATTGCTTCTAAGCTAATTACAAAAATTTGATATCGATCATAGTTTTTTTTTTTATAATTACATAATGGTATAGTATTTTCGTTAATAATAGGTGTGCAGACAGAATACAATATTAATTAAAAATAACAGTTTAATTATTTCCTGGTTATTTTTATCTCGGAACTATTACTGCTTTGCGAAAACAACAAACCTGCCAACGGCGCAAAAAAGTTATTAGTAGGTACACAAAAGCGGGATTATCGAGTAATTTTACCCAAGAACCATAAAAACCCATACTACCTTGGATAACTTGCGATAATATTGCTAATTACATTAATATAGATCTTTAAATTGGCAATCATTCATAATTCACTTTGGTCACTTTCGCACTAGCGTTCAGGTAATAAACTTAAATGCGCACGTTGCCGACCGGTGGTCCATCCATCCATTGTTTTCCAATATCCTTTTGTTTGTCATCGTCGAAAACATATAGGTTCCCAAACTATTATCACAAGTGTCACCGCCAATAACAAGCTTTGTGTCGTTGTAATAAGGTCAAAACATCTGCACAAGAAAATGTTTTCAATTGTTTTGTAGCTGCACCGCACTAAAAAGCGCTTTACTGTAGTAAAAGGTACCTAAAGTAAAAACAATTAGAATTTATTGAGAAGGTGCAATTTTATCAAGTTGATTTAAAGTGTTTATTAATAACTATAGCGACCCGCCCCGGCTTCGCATGGAGAGTCAAGCATAATAAAATACATTCTGTAACAAGTATTCACTTCGGAAGCCTAATAATACTAAGAGTTCAATGTCCATTTATTTTTCACCACTCACTAGGCTGTATCTCATGAACCGTGATAGCTAGACAGTTAAAATTTTTACAGATGTATTTGTACGGAGCCTTCGGTGGGCGAGTCCGACTCGCACTTGTCTGGTTTTTTTAGAAGTTAATAATGGGTTAATTATTCTTAAAATATAGACAGACAGCCATGGCGCACTTTTTTGTAGACCAATGAAAAAGAGACAAGTCCACCATACATTGATATCAAATAGATTGGGCAGCGTTTTCGATTAAGCCAGCGTGATTTTATCTAACTTCATTAGCAAACATCGTCATATTTCTACCAATTTAAACAAAACCTTAACAAAATATACACATAAACATTCCCAAGGAAAAACTTCATTCATAGGTGAGGTCTGGTTATCGCGAACATACAGGCAGACATACGGATCCGGCGGGGGACTTTGTTTTATAAGGTTTACCTACATTATATGACAAGAAATACAATTTCATATCATGTTCTTAAATTAAACTTAAAATAAAGAAGCAAGTTAAAATTGTATTTTTTTATAAATACTTAATGCCAATTTCGAACATTAGTTTGACTTCCTGCCTAGATACTGAACTCGATGGTTCTAATTATTTTTTTTAAATAGGTACTAGCAGGTTTTTATATTATATTGCTAACCCGCAACGTAAAAAAAAGTAGCTATTTAAAGTGCTATATAAAATACTATACTTTGATAAGAAGCGTGAATACTCTTAATACCTATTGCAAGCAAAAACTACATGCTCAAGAAAGGAGTTTCTAAACCGTTTATTGAATTTCGACTCTATGACCCACGGAACAAGGTTAAATATGACAGAAACTCGTCATGAATCTTTTGTCTATTCATTTGTAGCTGGCGTTCGTTCCTTCGCTACTATCGTCAAGGACGTGTCCGGAGCCACGGATAAATAAGATACGTATCTTCGAATACCCGTTTATCCGTGTACACGGGTCTTAACTACACGTTTCTTAATTAAACGTGTGGAACGGGCCAGAAAACCGTTTACGTATTATTCGGAAACGGGTATTCGAAACGTGTAAACGAAACACGGATTCGACCGCGAGCCCTATTTTGGACCACCATCAACAGAGGCGCCAACTGGTGAGCAAAAAAACGATAGCCCTCATTCCAAAAAGTTGATTACAAGGATTGCATTTGGATTGCATACATATTTTATAATTTTTATATTGTAGAAAATCATAAAAGGTATTCTAATCAAAGAGTTGCCTGCTATAGATTTTTTTATATTGCCGTGTTTTGCAGGTTCATCTTTTATTAGCCAGACTATTGATGTAAAGCTCGCTCCAGACTACGTTCGCGGCATAATTATAGTTGGTCAAACCAAATTGTCAGTAAATAAGAACAAAAAAACTATACTCATCCTTTTCTTTTGTGTGCTAGAACTAGTGTAAGACAATGATAGTATGATTATCTCTGTCTTATGTTTGTTATTGTGTCCTTTGACAAACTGTAGACATTCTTATTGGACCGCGACCTTGGTTCAGTCAGTTTATCTTTCTCGCTTTCACTCATATCTGTGTCCTTAACGGACGTACGGGCCTGACACTCTTTGGTAGAGAAAGAGTCTTATTGCGATTCCAATTAGAGGAAAGAGAAAATAGTGCCATGCTTTGTCCTTATCACTGACCGGGTGGCATCATAGGTAGGAGACGATGGCGAAATATCGAAATTTATAAGAGTGAAAGAGAAAAAATCCTATGCTGCCCAAATTTTATATGAATATTCTTTCTCTTACCCCCGGTCGCTCCTAATGTAACTACTTGTATATACTATATATGTCTATGGCAACCACCTTCACCACCTTCCTCTCGATCCTGGGCCTCGCCTTGGCCTCGCCTCGAACCGTACCAAAGTCGCGCTGCGATAGGCCCATCGCCCCCGTCGGTTACTGCTTTATGTGCGAAAGGGCCATATGTTTTATGTCAGCCAAGCAGAGACAATAGACGTTACATTAGAAGTTTAAAAATTGAGACAGTAAACTGTCATTTATGTCATAAAAGATGTTAAAATCAATCAAAATTTGTGTTTATAAAACCCTACATTAAACCATGTAGGGAACTGCCGCAAACCAAAACACCTTTATTAATCTAAAAGTACACTAAAATACCGCTTTCATAATGTCTGACTGTTGCAGCAGAGGTAAGGTCAAAAACGCATGCATGGTCTGCAAGCGCACTGTGACGGCCAAAACGGGCCTGCAGTGCCAAGGGTCTTGCAAATCTTGGATCCACTTCACCTGCTGCAGCTACACCCCTGGAAAAATTAAAGATATCAAGGCCAAAGTTATTAAAGTTCGATGTCCATGCCCGGACTGCTCTAATACAGAAGGGCCGAAAGAAGTTGTCATGTTGAAGGACTCAAGCTTCACATGCGTCAACAAAACCTGTCCCATAAACATTCCACCCGAATGTCAGGATGGCAATTTGAATAAAATGAACCAACAACCCTCGCCATGTACATTCTCATGTAAGGAGTGGCCGGGAGTTCCGTGTAGCGCCAATACCTGCAGTGTAAACACGCAAGACGATTGCTGTCCTGAAAAGTCGCGCGCGCATCCTATTCCACACCAACAACCACCGTCGTGTCCGCCGTCGCCGCCGCCGGCGCCATGCATTCCAGCGCCGCAAGCTTGTCCGCAACCGCCACCATGTCCGCCGCCGAAGCCATGTACGCCGGGGAAGACAGCTTCACCGGCGAAGCCATGTTCGAAGACGTGTTCACCTGCGCCAACAACGCCGCCCCACGCTTCAAACTCGTCGTCTCCAGCTCGGCGTATGTCACCTTCATCTACCCCAGTAATGCCTTCTATAAGTCTCGTGGAAAACATGTGCGAGACCGTCGGGCTGTTGAGTAACCAGCTTAATCAGTTGATGTGTAAGATGACAGAAGTACTAAACCCGAGTAACATCTCGCAACAGACCGATTTCGCAACTCCGTGTCGTTGCCCAAAAAATCCTGGAGCAGGTAGACGATAGATTATTTGAGGCAGTCAGTATTTAGTTCGAATTTTCATTAAGGCATGTATATAGGCATTGGCACACTTGGCCACACGAAGAACCTTTATTTTTGTGTTGGCTTTATCACTTATACATCAGTAAAGTGAAGTGTCAGCAAAAAAAATCGACGTCTTAAGAATAACCCCCTGTTTGTATAATATAATAAAAAATATTCTTGTATACCAATGAAAGTTTATTTAAGTGAAAAGTCATTACTAGGTATAATAAATAAGTAATCCCTAATTCAGAAAATCTCTTACCTATACGGAGTTCGAAGTTCTTTACAATTAGATATGGATCTTTTATTTGTATGGACGGAATACAAGGCATAGTGTTTGCTTTTCTCTTAGCTGGTTTACAAACAGGTATAACCTACTGATCACCAATGAATCTCCTTATTCATAGAAAATTCTTGAATCATTTGGTTCGTTATTAATCTCATTTATCTTTAGAATTTGACCATGCCTCGTTAGATTAGAGAGGGCATAGCACAAAAACTGAAACTTCGGTATTTGCCTTTCATCACACTTGCATATAAGTACTATTCGAGCGATAGAGGCAGGTATCGATATTTAGCCCCTTTGGGTGGGGCATTAGTGGCTATATTGTTTATTCTAATGATAAAATATAAGATCATCCCTCTATGGCAACTTCGGAACTTCGGAACACTTCTCGTTGTTTACATTCCTTTTTTACAACAGAAAATGTTGCTGGCCCGTCGTCATTCTGACATCCACCGATGAAGAGCTACCAGACGCCTCGATTCAGTAATAAATAATAATAAACATAGCACCTTCCACATATTGAAAGTGGTAGAGTTAGACCAAGATAAGTCTGCAATGATTTTGATAACACACACAGTGCGTCTTATTTTAAATGTCAAACTTTTATGAAATTATGAAGTATAAATAACACTCGCACTGCGTGTGCTATCAAAATCGTTGCAGACTTATCTTGGTCTTACTTTACCTAACTGGTGATCTTGGTACGAAACGTAATAAAACAAGTGCGAGTCGGACTCGCCCACCGAAGTTTCCGTACTTTTTAGCATTTGTTATTATAGCGGCAACAGAAATACATCATCTGTGAAATATTCAACTGTCTAGCTATCACGGATCATGAGATACAGCCCGGTGACAGACAGATAGACGGACAGAGGAGTCTTAGTAATAGGTTCCCGTTTTTACTCTTTGGGTACGGAGCCCTAAAAATGGTTACCTTCACATCTGAGAGTATTTTCACAATGTCCGATCCGATATCGGATGTCGGGTGACCGTTGGAGAAAAACGGCTTAGAAATGCTCTATGTCGTCACATCCTTTTATTTTTGCATTAACCTTTTCGACGCCGTGTCAAACACAAAAGCAGTCATCCAGACGCCACGTCACCGAAGTGTCAAAACTGAATTTGAACTTAATGCATATGCACGTAGGTCTATACTGTCCGCGCGAATTCCGTGCACGGCTGAGGAATGTTAGGAAAGTCGGGCGTCATGACCGAGTGGTGTCATTATGTACGTGTTCCGTACGAGACTCACAGCGACATCTCTTGTCGCCTTGTCGGAGAGACGCAGTTGCGTATGTCGCGTGATACCTATCGCGGCCAATACGGAGCCCGATATACGCTTTCGTCACCCTACGTCACGACATATTGTTCCCCTCTACCCCAATATCCGCGAATCATGTACACGGAGATTAAGCATTTAGAATTATAAGAGTAAGCACGTAAAATTTCGGATTTTATTTCACCATCCAAGAAAAAGTCGAATTCTCAAAATACGCAGCGCCTAGTCACGAACAGTACGTACGGGCGCAGCGCACACCCTCCCATCACTTCCTCGACCTCCGAATGCACGGAATTGGCGCGCGGACAGTATATTGCTCTGCTCTGTGATCTATGACCGATTAATCGGTCTTTGGCATTGAACCTACGGTGCGTATATATCGGTCATTGGCGTCTAAAAGGTTAAGAATCCGCAGCAAGCTCGGTTCTCCATACAAACGAAGTTACGCTCTCGTTTTAAAACGACTAGCTAGATTGCTTTGAAACTTTATACTTATCTCGTTGCGAACGCGAACGCCGTGGACCCGCCGCGCCGCTTCGCGTTCGCGAGTTGTTCGCTTACGTAAAACGCGGTTACGGTTATATAAGTGGTAAATACTTAAAAACTGTAAATCTTTAGGGCCCTCCACACTCGTCGCGAATCGCGACGCGAAGCCGCGAACGCAAGTGTGGAGTCTAGTTCGCTAATCAGCGAAATCGACTCCACACTCGCGTTCGCGGCTTCGCGCCGCTTAGACTGGAGCGAGCTTCTGAAGTAGAGTAACACAAAAAGCCATACGAAAAACTGGTGGGTGGGAGATGGCGCAGGATAGACAACTGACGTGTACTCGTGTCGGAGGCAAATACTCATTTAACATTTTGGGTCGATGCGCCATTAAGAAAGTTAGTAGGTAATAAGTAACTCTAAGGGCCTGTTTCACAATGTCCAATTATTGGATAGCTAATTAACAAATAAATTAACTGCCAGATAAAATTTCCTACAAAAAAAGCACTTATCCAGCAGATAAAGCTTATTTGGAGATTGTGAAACGCCAACGATGACTTTATTCGTCAGATAAGTGGCAAGTAGCTTATTCAGGACTTTACTTGGACATTGTGAAACAGGCCCTAATTGAGTTGCTTAACTTCAAACTGGGGTAAATCCAACTGTCAGATTTTGCGATTTTGTGGTATTAAGAAAAGGTAAGGGTAGATATTTCCTAAGATGGTCGAATGGTTTTATAGTTAGACCAAGACAATTCTGCAACGATTTTGATACCACACCTTTGTACCACACGCAGTGCAAGTGTTATTTTATACGTCATAATTTCATAGTTTAAAAAATATATATAGAAAAAACCATGGAGCTTCCATATTATTAGTTATTAGATCTATGGTTGCCTCATCACTGTCATACATAGTATAAATATGTAGAGTTGAGTCAAAACTATGTCAAAACAGTCAAAACCATCACAGGAGTGTCAAAAGCTTAAGATGAATTATATTATTATATTGTAGTTCATCAGAACTATAATGATTAGTGGGCATAGGGCTCCTGATCTGCTTTTTATCAGATTATCAAATTAATTTAAAACTTGACAGTGGACAGTGAAAGAGATGTCAGGTACCTATGGCTAGATAACAAAAATAGTTATTGTTATACACAACCATTGATATATTATTAGATTATTACTAATATAAATATCTATTATTATTAGTACCAGTATCCATTATTATGATCAATCTATTAAATTTAAATGTCAAGATTTATTTATAATTAATTTTAACATAATTTTAATTTTAATCATTTTAATTTTATAATTTTATTTTAATTCTTATTATAATTGCAACTGTTGTCTTATTGTGTTATGCTTATTATGTATATGGACCAATGTTGTCTGCAATAAATGATGAATAATAATATATAACCGGCACAGAGAGAGAACCAGTATTTTGCGCCATGAGTTGATGTTGTTTTGACAACAAACCTAAAGCACGCTCCAGACTACGCGGCGCGAAGCCGGCGAACGCGAGTGTGGACACAGAATAACTAATAGTATGGTGTGGAGTCGATTTCGCTGATTAGCGAACTAGAGTCCACACTCGCGTTCGTCGCTTCGCGCCGCGATTCGCACACGAGTGTGGAGGGACCTATAGAAGCGGAGCGTGAATCTCGCGACCTACAACGTAACGGCCCAGCCACGACTTTGCGCGACCGGTGGTGGCGGCGGCGGCAACAAAAGGTCCGATCGTTGTCTCGCTCCAACTAATGATGTCCGCTGCCGCCGCCACCAGTTGCGCAATGTATATGTAGGTAATAAAGTAGAACACCCGGGACCCGGGGTATGTCTTTAAACTACGTCCGGACCCGGGTATGTCCTTAAAGTACGTCCAAAAGAGAGGTATGGGCACTGTGAATGTCATCTCGCTTTGTGTGGTAGGGCACAACACAGCGAATGTCATTCCAGATCTAGAGCAGAGCCCAACTGGGGAAGTACCTCCACCTTACAGAAAACCGCAGCCAAATAACACTAGACCCTAATCATAGTGTTGTGTTCCTGCCGGTGAGTAAGGTTGCCAGAGCTCAACGAGGGTGCGGTGTGTTGACGACGGGGGACCTACGGAACTCACGGTACTGCATTTGGACTGTATGGACGCGGCGTACAGGTGCGGCGATCAGGGAGACCCGGTGAAACGGCTGTCCGCTGGCCGCCCGCAGGTCAGTAGGGTTCCCGAACCCAGGGATTACTTAATCTCCGCCCTGGGAGGCTGAACCACCAACCTCGCGTAAAATCCTTGATGTAGTAGTCGTGCCGGAGAAGGAGACCGGAGTGGACCCGGCTGCTGCACCAGGGGGGGACCGGGGGCCCTTCCGTACGCCGTGCCTGTGAACCGCACTACCCTACATATTCCTTTGGCAGATCTGTTCTGTTCTCTTGTCCCTTAAGCCGTCAACGCCCCGAACCCTCTTTGTACACTCAACAACAACAACACATGGCAAATAAGGGTAAAAAAAGAAATGGTTTCTCAGCGGCATCCCCTTCCACACAAGTGGACTTCTGCAATATCAGGGGATTACACTCAAATTTGAGCGCAGTCCATTACCACCTGGAATCTGCGCAGCCGACCATCCTATTTCTAACGGAGACGCAGATATCCTGCCCGGCGGACACTGCATACCTACTATATCCCGGCTATACACTTGAACACAAGTTCATGAGACGCGCTGGTGTATGCATGTATGCCCGGCAGGGGGTCTGCTGTCGCCGCCTCCATGCCTTTGAAGACAGGGACCTGTCAGTTCTGTGGGTGCGTGTGGACTACAGCGGCCACACTCGTGTCTACGCGTGCCTGTACAGGTCTCATAGCGGAAACACGGAGACAACCCGGCTCTTCGAGCACCTGCAATCGACGACTGACAAACTTCTAGAGCAGTACCCTTCCGCAGAGCTGGTGATTTTAGGGGACTTTAATGCCCACCACGTTGAGTGGCTTGGTTCCCGGTCCACCGACCACGCGGGGAGGTCTGCTCACGAATTTTCTCTGGCCTATGGATTCTCGCAACTGGTACATTCTCCCACGAGAATACCAGACATCGAGGATCATACTAGCTCTTTACTGGACCTCCTGCTGACTACACGTCCGGACGGATATTCCATCTCAGTGAATGCACCTCTCGGTTCGTCCGATCACTGCCTCGTCCGGACACAGGCGCCTTGCGCGCGGCCCGATCCACCACGGCCAACTAGCTCGCGACGCGTGTGGCAATATAAATCAGCAGATTGGGACGGACTGCGTGAATTCTACGCTTCGTACCCATGGAGGCAGCTCTGCTTCACATCAGAAGATCCTGACTCCTGCGCAGCCAATGTTGCCGAGACCATACTGCTGGGAATGGATTGTTTCATTCCCAACACGGTAATAGCAGCGGGAGCAAAGCGACGACCTTGGTTTAATCGGCCTTGTAAAGAGGCTACAGTTCGCAAGCAAGCCGCTTACAGGGCTTGGACCAAGGCCGTAGCTAATAAGGATCCGAACGTTTCTGATGTGAAACGCGACTTAAACGCTGCCTCGAGGTCCAGTAAAAAAGCCATTGCCAGGGCTAAATACGATTTCGTCGGCAGAATTGGCGACAAGCTAGCGGGCTATCCCTCTGGGAGTCGCGCGTTCTGGTCGCTCGCCAAAGCTGCCGAGGGAAATTTTTGTCAGTCGTCGTTACCACCTCTGCGAAAAGCTGATGGTGATCTGGCCCACAGTGCAAAAGAGAAAGCCGATCTTCTTGGTACTCTTTTTGCCTCGAACTCGACCTTGAACGACGACGGTAGCGCCGTGCCGCCCACCATCCCGCGGTGTGCATACTCCATGCCCGAAATCTCATTCACGCAGAGGGATATTCGGCGGGAGTTGCTATCCCTAAACGTTCATAAGTCGAGCGGGCCAGACGGCATTCCAGCACTTGTGCTTAAGCAGTGTGCTCCTGAGTTATGTTCCGTGTTGGCGCGTCTCTTCACACTCTCTAGCAACAAACGGCATGTTCCATATTCGTGGAAGACGGCCCTTGTGCACCCTGTGCCTAAAAAGGGCGACAGATCGGACCCATCGAATTACAGGCCTATCGCTATTACCTCCCTTCTCTCTAAGGTCATGGAGCGTATAATCAACGCAAAGCTCCTGAGATACCTAGAAGAACACGACCTGATCAGCGACCGTCAGTATGGTTTTCGCCACGGTCGCTCGACTGGTGATCTTCTAGTGTATCTCACTCACCGCTGGGCTTCGGCCATTGAGAGTCAAGGTGAGGCATTGGCAGTTAGCCTAGATATAGCGAAGGCGTTCGATCGGGTCTGGCATCGGGGTCTCCTGTCGAAGTTACCATCTTATGGATTGCCGGAGGGACTATGCAAATGGATCGCTAGCTTTTTGTCTGGCAGACGCATACGAGCCGTAGTAGACGGAAGCTGCTCCAATAGCATGGACATTAACGCTGGCGTTCCGCAAGGCTCTGTGCTATCCCCAACGCTGTTTTTGCTGCACATCAATGACATGTTGTCTATCGACGACATTCATTGCTATGCAGACGACAGTACTGGGGATGCCTATTACGCAGGCCGTGCCAACATCCCTCGTTCCGTGGTGCTAGAGAGTCGTGAAAAGCTTGTGTCGGATATTGAGGGCACTCTATCCAGAGTTTCGGTGTGGGGCCGGGACAATTTAGTGCGATTCAACCCCACCAAGACACAAGTTTGCGCGTTTACCGCTAAGAAAACCCCATTTACTGTGGTCCCACAGTTCGAAGGCACAGCCCTTACCATGTCAGGGAGTATTGGGATCCTCGGTGTCGACATCTCCAGTGACGTCCAATTCCGTAGCCACCTGGAAGGGAAGGCTGATCTGGCATCCAAAAAACTCGGTGTGCTCAATAAAGCACGGCGATACTTTACTCCGGGGCAAAGACTGCTGCTATATAAATCGCAAGTCAGACCCCATATGGAGTACTGCTGTCACCTTTGGGCAGGAGCACCTGGATGCCAGCTTGGACCCTTCGACTCAGTCCAAAGGCGCGCTGTACGAATCGTCGACGATCCCAAACTCACAAGCGGTATCGAACCTTTAAGTCTAAGGAGAGACTTCGCCTCCTTGTGTGTGTTCTACCGCTTGTACAATGGGCTGTGCTCTGAAGAATTGTTTGACATGATGCCAACGGCCGCTTTCTATCACCGCACCGCTCGCCATCGGCAGGGTGTTCATCCTCACACCCTAGCACCTAAATGGTCGCGTACTGTGCGGTTTAAGAGGAATTTCCTCCCGCGTACGCTTCGGCTGTGGAATGAGCTCCCTGCCGAGGTTTTCCCGAGGTGCTACAGTATGGGGTTCTTCAAAAAAGGAGTGTACAGGTTTTTAAAGGGTCGGCAACGCGCGTGTAATATCTCTGGTGTTGCAGGCGTTCATAGGCTACGGTAACTGCTTACCATCAGGCGGGCCGTATGCTTGATTGCCACCGACGTGGTATAAAAAAAAAAAAAAAAAAAAAACACGCCTCGTATAGGTATGTAGTATGTTAACATATCGTTTTCCAGTATCAGTAAATGCATCAGCTCATTCGATAGGTTAATTAAGTATAGTGAGCTTGACGACAAATGTCGTGGCCGAGCCGTAAAGCGCCATGAACGTGAGGTTTTCTGTGGATTACGACAATAGGGATGTTGACATGAATCTCAACAATCAAACCACAATCAAGTCAAGTGTTTCGTATTACCAATTTGAAGTCACTCTATATGGAACCGTTTACATTTTTTCCAGAGACATTTCAGCAAAAGGAACCTCATTTATATGTGCTTAAACAACTCAAAATTGCATTATGCCGTAAGTTTTTATATATATTAAAGGAAAAATGAAAAAATTCACCGCTTCTAGTAAGACTTGAATGTGCAACCCTGGATGTGTATCGGAACACCGGTACGATTGCTCTACCTTCGAGCAACACCGGCTTCCGACAGTTCCGACACGTCGGAAGGGAGGAACAGCCCAAGCGATATATTAAATTTATTACCGTAGTTACAAATCGTTCTGCCATTTTTTGCGGGCGGAAACGTGCACACAGTCGCACTTCTCACTACATACAAAATCAAATCTGTAATGACAACACAAATGTAACATAGAAAATGACACACGCAGACAAATCTTGCTCATCTCGATCACTTTTTGTGTACGGATCTACGGATGTGTCACAACACGCGCTAGTTGTGTGACGCATGCCCATTTGGGCATGTGCTTCGGCAGAGGGGAAATAGTGCGAATGCCGACTCCCTTCAAAGTGTTGCTGATTTACCGAAGGTTACCAGAAGTGTGCGAATCTTTCCATTCCTTTCTTTGTTTTGACGCCTTAGTGAGGCGCCATAAGGCCCGAAGCGGTGAATTTTTACATTTTTCTTGTAATACAAATTTTATAGTAGTACTTTCAAGTAATTTAATTTTCGACCCATTTCGCACCTTGTCACAGTGACAATCCATATGAAAGTCACTAGCCTCATACTTTTGTCACTGCGACAAAGTACAAAATGGGTACCTAAGAAATAGTGCTTTGTACAACAAGAGAGCAAAGTTTGATATTTCTTCGAGTGCTTATTTTGCGAAGTAAAATCCGTGCAAGCGAAAGATTCTATACCTACTCGCTACGCTCGTGAATCTAATTTAGTATCTTGAGCGTAGTAAGGGACTCAAAGGCGCACGAGATGTAAATAAGTTTGACCAACACAAGCTTTATTGAGTTTACTGGGGAACTCAATTTGTGTAAGTAATAATGTCCTATAATATTTATTTATTTATTGTTTATATCGTGTTGTACACACAACATTTCACCTCAGCAGTGAGAACATATTAGATAACCTGAAAAATGTAATCCTTCTTCGTCCTCATGTTTTCTTAAGATATTCTAACAATTAAGTTTAATTACCGCAATCAAACACAAAAATGTTCATATACGTGATGACTTCCCTTTTGCATACTTCAACTACCTTTTAGCACAGGGCGGACACGCTATACATCAAAAATCACTTGCGTTTCTATGTGTGAACGGCACGTCTGTACACGCGTCATGTGTCATAGTGTAAGTTGCTTAAAAATAGTATTGAGCGGCCGGCAAACGGCCGTCAATCTGCTGTCGCGGGGCGAGGTCATTCGAGTCGGGGCGGGGCGGTGAGTGGCCGTTCTGTATGATAATACTATTACTTATTCTGTGCTTTTAGTGTAATTCTAGATCTGCAGTGAAAACGGTAACCTAACGTTAACATTACAGTTGCCATCGGTAATCTAACGGTAGGATATTCCATCGGTTGGGCGACGTCCATCATACCCAAGCTGAAAGATCCATTGCAAACCTCACTGCCGTACCTAATCCTTGAAGACGATGCATCCAGTATAGTGTGTACTATGATCATTGGGGCTATAGTTGGTGAGTTTTTTTAAATAAAATTTATTCAGTAAAAAAGTAACATTTCAATATGCATGCTGCTGCGTCTAAGTATTCAGGATACCTGTATTAAGAGACAACCTCTTCTTAGCATTGTCCCGGATTACAAAAATAAGCATAATAATGTAATATCGCATTGCAGCTGCATGATCTTTTATCTGGCGAAGATAAATAGTAAATTGTTAACCAAGGGATGAAATCCAACCATCACTGACGAGGTATTAATAATCCGAGGCTGAAATGATGCCTTTCAGCCGAGTTAAACACTCTACTTTTCATTTCGAATACGAGGAAATTAAAATGCATGTGTTTTTTAAAAACATGCCTAAGTATACATTTATATAGTATTTCTTGAGGGTACTTTCAATTAACAATTTAGGCAAAAGTATCGTTATTTATGGATTGGAGAGTCAATTATCAGAATGGAAATTGTATAACAAATCCATTTAAACTCAAATTTCAATTGCTTATCATAAACAAATTAAAAAAATCGTACTTCGAACGTAAAACGCTCTAGTGCAGAGTTGCAGACACGTATCATTTTCTAATTTCTGCATACCTTTTAGAACAACAATGATCCTCTTTGAGAGCATGAGAAATGAAAATATATAATTTCGTCTGTATACTCGTAAAGTAGGCATTTTGCAAGCTGGCCTTCACTAGACCATTAAAATCAGAAACAGTAACTATATATAGTTGTTCAAAACTTGAACTCTGGTCACAGATTATATAATAGTTGCTCTGGCACAAAATACTAACATACCTACCAAACAAATAAATAAATGTCTAGATATCATGTAAATCATCTCTTACAGGTTCTCTCATATCTGGCTTTATGGCTAACAGAGTCGGACGCAAGCCATGCCTGCTTTATACATCTAGTTTCAACATTCTCGGCTATGCTATCATGGCTAATGCTGTCAATGTCAGTACTATGAGGGTTGGAAGGTTTGTTGCTGGCATGGCTGCTGGCTCCATTGCTGTGATCAACGTGGTTTATCTTGGTGAGATTGCGTAAGTTGTCAATATCCCGTGACAGCACATCATATCGTCGCTATACTTGCTCAACCTCATATCTGCAACAATCATTTGATGGAAATGTCGCTTTTCTTTCATTCGGAATACGGGTGTTTTTGTCATCAAATGAGTGTTGCGATACGAGGTTGAGTAAGTATAGCGGCGATATATCCTCGCCTATGGCACGTAATTTGGCTTTAAAAAAACTTAAAAAATGTATTAATGGTACACAAAGTACAGGGGTGTTAAGCAGCCAAAATAATACGAGTCAAAAATTGATAATAGACATGTTAGACATATAAAATCTTTTTTGAAACTATTCATTATTATAAAAATTCCACTTTTTTTTTCTTTTGACGCAGGGGTAAATGCATTTACGCATCTCACCCCCGGACTGCGGAAGCCCATTGGGGGGTGGTATGTGGGACTCGCTCCTTCCGTAACTCTCTCTGCTAGGCAGAGGGAGGGGAAGAGAATACCCACTAACATCCCCTGCGGCGTTGCCCGCTCTACCGTTGTTTGGGGACGCCACGGGGTCGCAGAGCATTCCACCGCGTCCCCTCGCCATAACGCGAACTAAGCCAAGTATTTGGGTTGTTAAATCAGACTTCTGTATTTTACAAAATATTAGGTTATTTAAAACGATAAACACCGTACCGTTAAAAATACATTTAGAATCTTCAGCAACTAAAATTTGTTCATAATCCACATTCCGTGAACTGAACACAATGGGTTTCATTGTTCAGTGACTGAACAATAAATACCCGGCCGAAATTAAAAGCAGAATGCACATTTTATATTAATTGGTCGTGACACTTGGTTTTGCAGACATTTTTTAAATATTTTCAATAGTAGGTACAGTCACGGACTTTAATTGTTGAGCCATTTAGGGATCACTACATATTGGACATTTCATACCGTTAGTTATAGACAACCAAATTAGCTTGAACTCTAAATGGATCAACAATTAGTCTGTGATTACCTACGGCAAAACTGGTTAGAATCAATTTTCGTAGCCTACATCTAGCGTCAAGTAGCGGAATTTTCAGTACTGCTAATCGACAATAGATGTCGCGGCAAACATAGTCTAATGCTCTACGAAAAAAAAAAAACTTTTTGAGCTAATATTATAACCAGAGTAACCGGAACTCTATTTTCAATTGTAACATTACCTACTGATAGTTCCGCTACTTGACGCTAAATGTAGACTACGAAAATAATAGTATTATAATAAATTTAAAAGTGGAAAAATTACTGCCTTGGGTGAGAGTTGAGACCCGAAATCACGGCAGTCACGGTTTTCGGATCGACATTCCAGCGTTCCGCCAACCGAGCCACCTCTGACCTCAGCCGTAGTCAGCAAATCTTCCCACTATATGGGTCTAGGGGACCCCAGCGACATCTACCATAAGAGCGCTACACTTCCCAAACGGCCACCGGAGTTCCAAGTCACATTGGAAATTCACCGGTTACGATGTGCTACCCATTCTATATTAATTTTTAACAAGCAGAAACGTCTGCTTACAAAGATACTGTTCGCGCGCTAATTCCGTGCACGATGTTAGAAATGTTGGGCGTCATGACAGAGTGGTGTCTTCCTCGACCTCCGAATGCACGGAATTGGCGCGCGGACAGTAAGTACATAGTTTTAGTCATACGATAGTTTTTATCAATCAATGATAAATGAATCAATGTTGCTATAGACTATGACGATCCGTACAATTACAATCTTATCTAAAATCTTCCAGTTCACCAGAAATCCGAGGTGCCCTAATAGCCATGGCCGGCATCATGCATGTATTTGGAAACTTACTAGTGTGTTCCCTGGGCCCGTATGTGTCTATAGGAGTGCTATGCTATGTTTGCGTCACTATCAGCTGTGTGCATGTACTGGTATTGTGTTATGTGCCGGAATCTCATGTGTACCAAGTGATGAAAGGTAATTGATCAAGTCTGTGAAATATTGAATTTTAGTAAAATTTTACCTATTTTTTTGGTTGTGTGTGTTAAATTTCGCCTATTCGAAGATTGAACTAAACTTTGGTATTTTATCCTTCAGCTGATCTGGTAATAGATGAATAATGAATAGTGAGCAAATAGACTTTGAAATTAAACATTGCGAACTCTTTGAGTATTCGCGTGGTAAAGTTGTTTTTATCCATACTATATACCTAATATTATAAATGCGAAAGTCTGTCTGTCTGTTCTTCTGTCTGTCTGTCTGTCTGTGTGTTACCTCTTCACGCTTAAAACGCTGAACCGATTTAGTTGAAATTTGGCATAGAGATAGTTTGAGTCCCGGAGAAGGACATACGATAGTTTATATCCCGAAAATCATCCCTTAAGATGGTCAAAAGCGGGGTGGAATTGAGATAATTAATGAATTGCCTGATAATTTGTGTAAGCAATTAAGCATATGCTCAAATTGATTAACTTTATCCAGGCGCTATTCTTACTCTAGCTGCGGTTACTAAGTCCACGCAGACGAAGTCGCGGGCAAAAGCTAGTAAGTATATAAGAGTTTTTACCAAAACTAAAATATTTATAAAAGTACTTGATTCTAGGTAAACATAATGAAGCACGACTCACTCTACATGATCTAGGAAGAAGTGAAGACATCGAGGAAGAATTAAAATTCATTTGTAAACACAGCAACGAACTGCTGCTACCAGTACTACCACAGACAAAAGACAGTCACGGAAAAGTAGCAACAAGATGGTTAATAAAACTTGAGAGGAAGAATATAAGAGGCTTTTTTATAACGTCCGTTCTTCTCTGTCTGCAAGCTACTAAGGGAAGGATAGCAGTGATTAACCTTGCAGCTGTGATTTTTAAAAGTTCGTTTTCTTCAGTGGATCCTGATGTGGGGAATGTTGTACTTGGATTAACAGAGTTGTGTGGGGTGGTCATGACCCCTTTGCTGGTTGAGCAATGTGGCCGACGGATCATGTTGATGATGTCCCTTGGTTTTTGCTGTTTGTTTATGGTAAGTATATTGGCCGAACGAAGTGAGATCTTAAACTACGAGCGGACGCCACGTCACCGATGTGTCAAAACTGAAATTGAACTTTATGCACATGCACGTAGGTCTATGTTGCTCTGTGGTCTGTGACGGATTAATCCGTCTAACTGTACGTTTAACCTTTTGACGTCCAAAAGGTTAAACGTACAGTCAGCATCAGCATCAAATAACAGTGACTGCCAATGTCACCAAATATATCGTAAAACAACAAATAAATGTGCCATTCTCAACCAAAAGGGTACTTATTGTCGGTTGTCAATAATGCGCTATTTCCATACAGCGGCGGCTGGTGATTCTATATTATGGGTGTTCACTATCACAGTAAAAAACTACACATTCAATTAACCGACACAAAATACGGTCATTGAACTCTCTTATAGAATTTCGCTATTACGAATATCTTGACGACCGATAGACGCTAACTGCAGTTCATTTTACAAATGGATTCTAGGTTGTGAATGTTGTTTTAAAATTTTATGGAAATATGTGCTAAATTGTTAACACATCGGTTTCGGTCCAAGCAAACTCACCGCACAGCCGTCGCCCGGCCCGCCCGCGCCCGCTCCAAACAAGACATATGTACTTAGGTAGGTAACACGATAAACTAAAACACCTAGTTACTTTTATCACAGCGACATAACACAACCACGGTGTTTTTGCATATTGATCTTATTTAATGACATATAAGTTTTTGTTTTTGACGAACATTGTTACGAAAGTTCAAGGTTTTCCTTTTATATTGAACTCGAGTCGATTTTGTAAACTTTTTTCACATTCTCCCGTTAAATTCATTCATTTTAAATACCTCACAACAAACAAATTATGTGCACTTACTGCTTAAACTCTTGGTTAATTATTTATAATAAAAAAATGCCAAAATTCCATTCACGCGCGTACTTTAAAATTGACTACTAACTAAGGTCTGTTTACAAACAAGTGACAATATGGCGCGCACAATGCGCGCGCATTCGACGAGAGGGCGCAAGGTCAAACGGGCTACGGAGCGCCGCTCCAATTTTACCTCTTTCTTCATAGAAAATCTTCTGTTTCACGTGCGGAACTGTAGCGAAACTTCTCTTTCGCTCTCATTGAATTTCCTATTGATTTTATGTACTAAATCTTTTTCATAGGAGCGCAATCCAAAGCGCTCCGCTTCGCGCGTTACCTATGATTCCTATGAAATTATAGGAGTAGGCCGAGTAGTATAGGCCGTCTATAAACTTATAATGAATAAAGGTAATTATTTAATTGGTATTTTACTTTTGTACGATAGATCTTAAAGAGTAATATATTAATTAGGCACTATAATTTCATTATGATTATTTATGGGAGTGCACTGCACAAGCGCTCCTTAGAGGAAGCCGCGCCTGTTTCCATATAGCTTCAATTTGAAATCAACCTTATCGACTAGCGACAATGTGGTACCTTTTGGTTGTAAAACGTCACAAATATACTTATATTGTTGTTGTTGTTGTCCTATGGCACCCCAGAGGTGCAAAGGGCCTTCACAAGCTCGCGCCACGCCTTCCTATCTTCAGCAACCCCTCTGGCCTCGCTCCAGCTCAACTTGTATTTGGTACTGAATATTTAACTCTAAATCTATTTCAGACTAGCTTGGGCACATATTTGTACCTTGAAGTTGAAGTCTACCATTACGAGATGATTGATTTAATAAAATGGCTGCCTCTTGCGTTGCTGATGTTATTTTTATTCGCTTACAACTTTGGTAAGGTTTTTGAAGTAATAATTATTAAAATAAATGATGTTTAAGTCATACTTGCATCGCCAAAACTTATCCGCTTTGCCGCAAGGTTGACTGGTAGTTGGTAGATAATGCCTTATAGCATTGAGTTCGCCTTTTGTATACCGCCTTTTGTGTTTTGTGTGTTTTTGTGTGTTTGATATTTTTTCTTTTGTGTAATAAAGATTCAGTCAATAGTAGCAAAGATCGAATACAACAACACAGATATAGTTGGTCAAGCAAATTTTGTCAGTAGAAAAAGGCGGCAAATTAAATAAACTGTAGGCGCGAAGGGTTATCGTCCCATAGAAAATTTTAATTTCGCGCCTTTATCTACTGACAAGATTTGAAAACGATGGATGGATTGTGTGAAAGAGGATATTAGAAAGAAAGGAGTGAGTGCTGAGGTGACGAAAGATAGAGGAGAATGAAAGAGAAAAACATGTTGTGCCGACCCCCACATAACGTGGGATAAGGGTAGGAAGAAGAAGAGATCTACTGACAAGATTTGCTAAATTTTGCATTAACTAAACTCCGAACAAATCTCTCACGTCTCAAAATTTATGTTCCAGGTGTATGCATCGTACCAAACATCTTAAGCAGTGAGATGTACAGCCCGCCCTTCAGAAGCACCTGCTGTTCCATCTCCATGAGCTTGGCGTGGTTGGTACTCCTGTACAGCTGGAAGTTCGAACATCTTGCCACAGAGGCCTTTACCCCCGGAATCTACTTCGTCTGTGCCGGTGTCAACGCAATGGGCCTCTTTTTTGTCATATTCGTCGTGCCTGAAACGATGGGGAAGAGTTTGAAAGAGATTGGGAATTCGCTTGAACGTCATTGTGTTTTTTGAGTCACCTGCTTATGAAGTGTTTCATTAAAATACGAGCAACGAATATGTAAAATAAAATAGATTCTAAATCCTTAGATTTCAAGGTAAGGCCAGATTCAGGTGTGAGAAAACCAAAATTGAAATTTAACTGAGTGTATACAATAAACCATCATGATTAGGCGGACCAAATATAAACACTTCAACCGTATTTTTTCTTTTTTTTTAAGTTAATGTACACTTCAAATACCTTTTCATACATTTTCTTGTAATATTTACGAAACCCACACGTGTTCTCAAATCTCAAGCCGACGCGTAGGGTCATGGCGGAAACAGTGGCTCAGCTCGAGCAGTGGCTCAGTCGCCCAAATATCGTCTCTCTCGTGTTGAAATTAGGTTAAGTTAGCCACTGTACCCGGCCTTTTTTTACCGAGCCACTGTTTTCTTATATACCTATATATATATATAGGGTCAAGAAGGAAACACTTACACGGTGAATTTTGTTGCATAGACGGTGCAATATTATGTTACTTATAGAATATATTAGTATATTAGTTGACCAAAAGTACATAAAATACACGTACAAGGAATGAATATAAAATTAATAACTTAAAACTAAACCTTAAAGGTACCAAACCATAATTACATTGGAATACCACTCTAAATGATACACTATTTATTAATTTACAATACAATACCTACAACACAATAAAATAACAATAAAAAAACTAAATCTAAACTAACCCATAAAAAGTAGTCGAACAACCCCCCCCCCCCCCCCCCCCGGCATCGCTCCCGACGCAAAGGTGCCCATCACGCTTGCCGCGTTTCCCCGTTGAACCGCGATGGACAGCCTCTTGCGCCAGGAACGACCCGGAGCGGGTGTCAAAACCCCTCTCCCGCAAGCGACGCCTCAGCTCCCCGAGAAAAGTTTTCGCCTCCGCGCACCAGCACCCAGACGTCTGCACAGCAAGGGGAACGAACAAGTAGTTCGTTAGCCCCGAGTCCCTCTTTAGGGACGCCGCCTGCTTAGTTAATGTTTATGTATCATACATTTCCTACTACATCAAAAAGTCGATTACATTCTACTGTAAGTAGTTACGGGGTTCATTCAACCCCGTATTGATGAATTAAGCTAATTTCTGCAGCGAACGTAAATGAAATGCAAAAAATGTATTCATCATACAAAGCTTTTTATCTCTTTTTAGGGTTCCGTACCCAACGGGTAGAAACGGGACCTATTATTAGGGTTACGTACCCAAAGGGTAAAAACGGGACTGTCTGTCACCAGGCTGTATCTTATGAACCGTGATAGCTAGACAGTTGAAATTTTCACAGATGATGTATTTCTGTTGCCGCTATAACAACATTAACAACAAATGCTAAAAAGTGCGGAACCCTCGGTGAGTGAGGCCTACTCGCATTTGTCCGGTTTTTTTATTTTCATCTCTTACGCTGCCTCCTACGCAGTTGGGTTACTATAAAATAATTTTTTCATTCATTCCAAAGCGTATTATTGCTAATGCCAAGGTATTGAATAATTCCGCCGATCAAATTAACAATTCAAAGCACTCGTCAAACCCAAAAGTTATTAACTCTTAAAAATCATAACAAATCCCGTAACTTGAACTTCTTTCACTTCAATTCGAAATAAATCAAAAATACTTATAAAAATTCGAGAAATAAGAGGGCCATTTCCATCCTAAAAATTTACGAAGTAAGAGTTTTTCAATAAAATTTGCACAAGTTTACAACAATGGAAGAGTTACTGAAATATTATCTGGAAAATAGGTTGGGGCGATTTCGCGGGTCGGGTAAAGTATAAGATTAGGTGACTGGCAGATGAAACAGGGAATAATTTTATTTATCCTTTCATAATATTTGTGTCGTGGTCCAAAATCGTCCAATATCACCTTGGTTGTGAAGTATAGAGCAGAAAAAACCGTTCTCAAAAAATATATAAAAAGATAACTGAAATTCGATCTGCATTGTTACCATACACAGACAGGGCTTGAAAGAAATAGAAAATATATACAAACTTATCGGTACAAAAAAGAAAACAATTCAAAACTAATCGCCCCAGTTTAACAATGTTCCATTTAACTTTAATTATTTGTGCCACATAAGAGGAAAGTTGGTTTTTCTTGCGAGTGTTGATTTTTAGTCCCGAGAAAGCGAAAGATTCTCACGAATCACGAGCGAAGCGAGTGATTCTAAGTTAGACTCTTGAGCGTAGTGAGAGACTAAAAAACACGAGATGTAAAATAACTTTGCTCCTGTGTGACACATATAATTTTACACCTCAGTAGTGAGAACATATTAAAGGTTAAACTGTATTTCGAATTTGTAACGATCCCGAAGTATGAAGTGGCAGTTCATGGCCTTCACTAAATTAAAAAGCTACTTTGTTTCACTCCCTGGAGTGAGGAAAGTCGCACTTTCTTCACTCCAGGGACGCAAATAGGCTTGTTCGAGCTGCTGAGGTGAAAAAAAATTACCTAGCATTTGCAAACCTTTTTTGACCACATATAGGTAAAAATACCGATGGATATGCAATATCATATGTAGCAGGATCCATGTTGCACTTTTTATGACGTTGTTTAGGTAATTTTACCATAAAATGGCTGTTTATACTTAAACCTGCATTTTGACCCTCTAAATATTCGATTGCGAGAAAAATATATACTCGCTATTATTTGTATTACAATTTTTATCAAAGAAAGCAAATACCAGACATAGGTATTAATAGATACAATTATGAGGGTTATTCTCTGAGAATATGCCTGCGGTTGCGTGTAATTGCCACGACTCTCCTCATACAATTTGTATGAAAATATATGGGTCCCGGCAATTAGACCGCAGACATATTTTTTGAGAATGACCCATGAATGGTTAAGTGTGTCGTTTCTATGTCATATTTGATCTCTAGGGTTGCGTCCTCAACAGTTTGAAGGGGCGGCCTTTATTGGCTTAATAAACCCTTACAGGATAAGCGTTTTCTTCACTGAATAGTAAGCTTCACGGTCCTAGGATTCAAAAAAGCCATTTCACAATATAAAAATAGCCTTTGAATTTGCCGTGAATAGAAAAAGGAAAGCACAAAGAGCATTTGAAACGCGTTCACGAAGTGTAACAGGCCTGGCTGCAAAATTCATAGTCTTTTCATGTCTGAATCCAGCCTGGTTTTGTGAGGACCATACGATCCTCACAAAACTAAACGGGGTTTAGTCACTTTTACAATGACTAGCCTTTGCCCACGATTTCGTCTGCGTGCGAAGTTGATGATGATTGATAAAAACTATCCTATGTCCTTCCTACTATTTCCATACCAGACATACTGACAGATAGATAGACTTTATAATATAATAGGAATAGGGAATAGTACGGATTTTTGGGGTAGTGACGAGCGTAGACTATTTCTCAGGTTCCGAAGCGTAGAAACGACGACCGGTCTGGCCTAGTGGGTAGTGACCCTGCCTGTGAAGCCGATGGTCCTGGGTTCGAATCCCGGTAAGGGCATTTATTTGTGTGATGAGCACAGATATTTGTTCCTGAGTCATGGGTGTTTTCTATGTATTTAAGTATTTATATATTATATATATCGTTGTCTGTGTACCCATAACACAAGCCTCCTTGGGCTTACCGTGGGACTTAGTCAATTTGTGTAAGAATATCCCTATAATATTTATTTATTAAAAAAAAGCACATACAAGCTCGAACGCGCTGGTCGGAGGTTTCACGAAGTCTGCTGGTTTACCGCCAAAATTACCGGGTTAGTTGTGTTAGGAGGTTAGGTAATAACACATTTTATGGTTAAAACAATACTGGTTAGTGTTAGGAGGCTGTAAAAAATAGACATTTAACTATATACATTTATCTATTTATACTTAACCACATAATAAGTTCGTAATAGTAAGCCACATAATAAGTATAGTATTATCATCAAATTATCATACAGAACGGCCACGCACCGCCCCGCCCCGATTCGAATTACCTCGCCCCGCGACAGCAGATTGACGGCCGTTTGCCGGCCGCTCAGTACTATTTTAAGCAACTTACTCACACTATGACGCATGACGCGTGTACAGACGTGCCGTTCACACATAGAAACGCGTGATTTTTGATGTATAACGTGTCCGCCCTGTGACTTAACCCTACTTGAGACAGCTAGTTTCAAATTTCTGATTTCTCTCTACTGCCCTATTAGATTTAACCTCTGTACATATTCAGCTCCCATATTGTAATGTTAATCGTCAGATATAGTTCCTAGTTAGTAAATCGCCGGCATGCCGACAATAGTTTTATGCAAGTTGGTCCAGAGTTTGATTGCCAATCGTCGACACAATGCGGTGGAATCACAACTATTCTGATTCGCAGCTGGATATGTAAGACGAGTATTCTTGAAGAAAAAATAACAGTCGGACTAAGCTACAGTTACTAAGAAAAGTCTGCATAGATTTTGACATGTTATTTAAATACGTCATAATTTTAATTTCATAGAAGTCTGACGCAGACGTTGCTATGATTATTGTAAGAATACTCTGTATTTTATTAAATAAATAAATAAATAATAATAATAATAATATTATAAATAAAGAAAGGTCTTGACAAAGAGGTGTACCTATATGCAACCTTCTTAATGTTGTATCCATGCCCTAAAATTATATCCCTTTGTAGTGACATCTAGTGATTTTGCATATTCGGAAGTCAACTTTACGCAAAAGTAGGCCCGGTTGTCTAGAATGAATTAACAGAAATCGCTATACCATCTTTACTTGATCTTTACTAACTTAAACTATATATCTAGTGTCCCCCAAAGAGTAGTATAATATGTGTCCCCCCATGTCATCATCTGTCAGGCAATGACATACTACCAAATAGCTGCTAGCTATTATGTGCAATGGTTATGATTAAACCATTATTTTATCACTTTATTAGTCATATCATATCAGTAACTTTTTATATACTTACTGCATCATTTGTGCATCATATCCAAATCATATTTTACATCCACGAGTAGGTGGGAAAGTCCGCCGACTTGAACAGAACAGTGTAAACATGTCGTTATATCTAAGCGTCATATTTTCATAGGAAATTGACGAACGAAACGAGCACTGTACTGTGTTGTGACAAGACATTTCATTATGACATTGCACTACAAGTTAAGTGGATTTGAAAAATTGTAGTTATTAATTAGACACACAAAATCATCAGTTTTTAAGATTAACGCGAAAAATGAAGAATTTCAGGCACTTCGCAAAATTGTATCCTATTGTATTTCAAATGAAAAATTACGCATCATATGGGCAATGTTTCCCGTTAGTATATCTTCACAAAGTACCTATATTTTGTATTAGAAGGCTTGGTGTAGAGCTAAAGGGTGATATTTGTCAGATAATTTATTGGGGCCTAGACTTACTACGCTATCTTTGCACAAACTTGGCAGTAAAAATGCATACATATCCCTATAAGTTCCATACATCACGTAGCACTATTGACATCTTTTGCAACCGTGAATCAGCAGGAAGAGCAGCGTTGCGGTTGCGGTGAAGCCTTTTCTGCCTTATGTTGCCAGGCGTTGTATATTACTTCGTAAATCATCACACCATCGCATAGTTCGTATGTTTGTACATGTGTTGTGATCGTCATGAATAAACATATTTTATCTTATCTTATCTTAAATGATTGAATTGAAGAAAGAGGACCTTGTGTTTTACTTCGGGCCTTACGGGCGAAACGAAGTGGGCCAGAACATTGGCGTCAAATCGCGTTGTGCGTAACCAATGCGAGCCAGTCGTGCAGTCTAACCCAACTAGGAACAAAAAACTTTTATAGGATGTTAACTCCATTTAAAGTTAATTTTTTAACATGCAGATACGTCTGCGAGCGATACTCCAAATTTAGAAAATTGATTTTAGTATGGGTTAGCACATTGTTACTGGTGAATTCTCAATGCAACTTGAGACTCCGGTGCCGTTAAAAAGATGTAATCGTCTTACGGTAGATGTCGCTTTACGCCACCCCAAAGGCGTTTATACATAAGGGAAGGAATGGAAAGATTTGCAAGGTTCTGGTAGGCTTCCGTAGCTCAATTGGTTAAGAGCAACGCACGAACTGCGGAGGTTGCGGGTTCAAATCCTGCCGGAAGTGTAACTTTTTCCATTTTTTCCTTTAATATAAAATCCATTTAAAGTTGTTTCTTCACAGCACCATTCTGGCCCCAGCTATCTGTGTTTATCCGGAAATATTCTATATCCTGCTTGCATTAATCTTTGAATTACGTCACTATCTATTCTATCCGATGCTGGCTTTATACTTTTCTTGTTGCAGAATGTCAAAACCTAACCATCTAATATGCTTCAAGCAGTGGACGGCTGAGATGGTGATGAACATTATAAGCAGTGCGATTAACCTGAAGTACTGCTATAAAGATACTCACTGCAAGAGAATGGTAAGAATTCTGTCATTCACCTCTATTGACCCATAATGAGGGCTATCGTTTTTTTGCTCACCAGTTGGCACCTCTGTTGATGGTGGTCCAAAAGACTAAAGAACAGCTGTCAGTCATTGAAGTGACAAGTGACATTTCGAACTATGGAAAAAACCACCATCTACACTAGCCTCCCTAGCGGCAAATTCATACGCGTTAGCCCTCATTTAACCAAGGGGACATAAAGCCATGCAGAAAAATTAGAAACAAACAATAAAAGAAATGGCGCGCCACGCAATACTTGCGACGAAATATGTGGCCATCGCTCGGGTTTTTACCTATCTCTCACTCTGAAAATATATTTCTGATTAAAATTTTGCTCCTCAGATCCTTCTGCTATATCACTAGCTATTTTATACTAAAATTATACTGCTATGGTAGTGGTATACAGGTTAACGATATAAAACTGAAAATAGATTAAAGTTAGACATGTTTTCGTGATTTTTAGGGTACCGTACCTCAAAAGGAAAAAACGGAACCCTTATAGGATCACTCGTGCGTCTGTCTGTCTGTCTGTCCGTCTGTCACAGCCTATGTTCTCCAAAACTACTGGACCAATTAAGTTGAAATTTGGTACACATATGTAAGTTTGTAACCCAAAGATGGACATGTAACGTAGACAAATTAATTTTAAACACGGGGGCCACTTTTGGGGGGTAAATGAGAAAATTAAAAAATAAAGTTTGTCAAACTATATCTTGTTACATATCAAATGAAAGAGCTCATTATGAGAATCTTAAATATATTTTTTATATAATTTTAGGACAAACAGTTTAGAAGTTATTCAAGAAAATAGGCAAAAAATGACCATTCCCCCCTCTTTATCTCCGAAACTACTGGGCCAAAAATTTTGAAAAAATACACAAAATAGATCTTTAGCTGTAGATCATCAGAAAACCTATTAGAAATGTGTAGTCAAGCGTGAGTCGGACTTAATTACTTAGTTTTTGATCCGACCCCTACGGGTTTTTTAAAGACATTTCGCATAAATAGTTATTTGTTATACAAGGATTCTATAGTTGAACCACGAGCGAAGCGAGTGGTTCTAAAATAGAATCCTAAGCGTAGCAAGTGTTTCAACACACGAGAAGTAAAATACATTTGCACCCGTGTGTAACACAAAACTTTTCACCTCACTATAGCGAGGAAAGTGCAACATCCACAGGCGTTAGATCATCTTCATCACTGAAATCACTCATTTTTTTACGATATTATAACAAAAAACTCTGGAAATTCTCTATTTTTACGTGAGAAATTTTAAGTAAAAATTTTGTTGACAATGTTGACATTTCTGACGTATGAAATGTCAATGATGCGTTTTGAAATTGCATCGACTCAACTTGTGCGTTCAGAATTATATTTAACATCATTATTAAAAAACAAACGTTTCTTATGGAACTTTAAGGTTTATGACATAAAAACATTAAATAAAATAAAACTATGAAAACGGATTATATCGCGTATATTGAATTTATAATACATCCCGACGTTTCGAACTCTTTACAGCGTTCGTGGTCAACGGGTGACTGAGGAAAAATTACAAAATGCAAAAATACCCACATACTAAAATAATGAACAATCATAGACTACAAACTTTAAGGCTGGTTGTACATGCAAAATCGGTTCATAAGGCTAGTTATACACTATAATTATTTTTCAAGTAAAGATATATATATATACGCGATAAAAAACTATGCCGGCTCCAACCCTACACCACGGACCCGAGAAGATTTAATTCCCTCCTAAATTGTAGGAGGGTATCCCAATATGGGACCGGCAACAAACTCGGCGGGACACATCTTTTCAAAACATCAGAATGTCCAGCATCATCCAACACTACGGTCTCACAGTCTATGTCTCGCTTGCTCCTTTATCAGGTGGACTACAGGATCCCAAGCTGGTGGTAGAGAAAAGCCATCTTCCCTATTAAAGTTTGGATATTTCTTAATCTCAATGGCCTCGCGCAGCATTCTGGGTATGTAACGCTTCTCCTTGGCAAGAATATAGGGAAGATGGCTTTTCTCTACCACCAGCTTGGGATCCTGTAGTCCACCTGATAAAGGAGCAAGCGAGACATAGACTGTGAGACCGTAGTGTTGGATGATGCTGGACATTCTGATGTTTTGAAAAGATGTGTCCCGCCGAGTTTGTTGCCGGTCCCATATTGGGATACCCTCCTACAATTTAGGAGGGAATTAAATCTTCTCGGGTCCGTGGTGTAGGGTTGGAGCCGGCATAGTTTTTTATCGCGTATATATATATATCTTTACTTGAAAAATAATTATAGTGTATAACTAGCCTTATGAACCGATTTTGCATGTACAACCAGCCTTAAAGTTTGTAGTCTATGATTGTTCATTATTTTAGTATGTGGGTATTTTTGCATTTTGTAATTTTTCCTCAGTCACCCGTTGACCACGAACGCTGTAAAGAGTTCGAAACGTCGGGATGTATTATAAATTCAATATACGCGATATAATCCGTTTTCATAGTTTTATTTCATGAGTAACTATCGCGGTAACCGAAGACAATATAACATTAAATAAAGCTAAATTTGGTATTTTTTATTAGATTCTCAAACCATTTTTTTAATGATAATTAATATCAAACGAATCATTATTATGAGCGTTTTACGTTTTGTTATCTGTCAAGCTACTTAAACACGCTCCATCCAAGGTCAAATTACTTTCCCCACTAGTGGATAAAATGCGTTTTTCCCCGCTTGTTTTAAAGGATAAAAGACAATTTTCCGAGATAGTGAGGGGAAAAATACATTGCTTAAATTGTGTAATGTACGGAACCCTTGGAATGCGAGTCCGACTCGCACTTGGCCGGTTTTTTCTATCAAGCCAACTTTAACCTTTTATGGTTTGGCTTGGAGTCTGCCCTCGCAAATATAGTCTTGTTTCCGAGTGAAATTTTCATGGCATTAGCCCTTGGTTAAACGTAAACGTGTGAGGTTGTACCTACCATCCTCAAACTGTACCACCTAATGTATTATGAAATGTTCATAATTTATGAACATGACTGCAATACAATAAAGAGTATGAATTCATAAAACCTGCAATTTTGCTCCGACCGGTAAGGTGGCAGACTCTCTTGTGTTCTTCTCTGTAGTAAAAGTATTGCGTTGCGAGACGGGTATCTTTTTACATGTAATGTTTTTGATGGGATTGTTATTGACATCTATTTTTATTTCTAAAATTCTCCAATACTGCAAAATATCCATGACATCTCCATCATTACAGCGTTATAGCTTCACAATCTTCACATCTTATATCTTTTTCCGACAGAATGTTCTCCAAGACTGCAAGATAATGGTCCTGCAGGAGGTGAACGAGCCCGTATTAAACATGGCGGTGTCGAAGGCCGCAACGTTACTGGGCGCGTATGATTGTAGCATTATTGACCACGTTATTTGGAACCAGGACTACAATGGCAGGTAAATGAAAAAATGAAAAATATATTTATTTTGCACACAAAGATGGGAATTTGCAGATGGAGTATACATGAGGTCCAGGTTGCGCGCATACAGCGGTACATTTATAACAGTATGAACAGGGGTCCCCAAACTAGGCATAGCCTGTATCTTGGGCGACCTGTTAGTGAATTAAAAACTAGATTGAAAAAAGTATGTCTAAAGATGAAGATAGGTGCTAATGCTACAAACCTTAGCTACTAAGGATTTACGTTGGTCAGTCTGTCAGTCAAGTCTCTTACGGCTAAGTGTCTATACCTATAGGTTAAATGTCTAATTATGTAACATAGAGTACCACTACATATGGACAGAAATTGAGGCTTATGGCCGCGATATTTAAAGCATTATACAATTTAGAGCAAATATTAGAAGATATGAGGTAGGTCAATGTGGAGAAGACCGTCATATAAAATTTTTGTTTGGGAAGTCCGTCACAGGACAAGAACTTTAGTATTTACATACATAGCACAGCCCACAGCACAGCAGCACAGGCCGCGATACAGGCCTAGCCTAGTGCGGAGACTCCTGGCACCTCCGAATGTCAAGTCAGTTATGCACCAACTCTTTTCAGTAACTTGTGGTATATGTACTACATTTGTGTTCTCTCTGTGCAATAAAAACATTTTTTTTATTTGTATATGTACTTCACTCACACACGAAAGGAAGAGCTTCGCTCCTTTTGCCTGATGTATCTGGTAGACGGTCTTTTCCACATTTATCTACGAGTACATAAATATTTTTATTCATGTCCGTTGTGAAATTATTTTATTATTTATTATTTTTTATTCATTACATTTCACAGCATAACAGTGATCCAAAGCACTGTGAAACCAATAGACATTTCATACACATAGTACACAAATCTAAATTAACATATAACAGAAGAAGGCCGTTCATTCCTCGTCTCGCAGAACCTCAAGCATTCATAACACACGTCCAACCATCCACTCGCAAACACATCACAGTTTGGTGCTGATTCGAGGAGCGAGTTTAGCAGGTGCAAGGCTTGAACAAGCGGTGATTTACGGCGGGACACAGTTCGTACTGGTGGCAGCGCTAACAAATGGCGACAACGCGGTCGAAACAGAACTCTAGTCGGTGAGGGAACATATAGACGCAGCAACTGAGCTACTAGTTCGGGGCAGTCAGAATCCCCACGTAAAATTCTACTGGCTAAAGTACATAGTCTGTAATTTCGCCTCACCTCAAGTGAGTTAAAACCTAATGTACCCTGCAAAAAATTTGTAGGGTATAAAAATGGGTAATATCCGTACATTTTTTTGTAGAGGGAGCGTAGAAACGCCTTTTGCACTCGCTCTAGCAGCAGGATATAGGTTGTTTCATAGGGGTTCCAAACAACACAAGCCGCTTCAATCAAAATGATTGCGCTGCTATCATAATCATTTATTTCCAGGCGGTTCTGTCTTCAACTGTATGTAACAGTCACGCTCCGCCATTTAAAGTTCCAGCTAAATTGAACATTCCATATAGCGTATAGCGTAAATATTGAACAACCAATTTCGCAAGGACCCAAGGATGATGGCTGTACAAACGCGGAGCGTGATGGTACCTAGAGCATGACAACAGATTCCTTCGACTTTGCTAATTTAAACGAGCTTTTGGTGATAATAGGGATCTCTATATATATATTATTTTGAATAAAAGTAGGACTAAAATGGGCATATTTTAGGAAGTCTATCTGCGATAATGTTCCCTGTTACTATTCTTCCAAAATTGTCATAACATACGCAAGTAAACTAATTTGAGAAGGTGGTGCTGCGCTGGTGCCCAGGTAGCATTTATACGTCATTATGACGTCCGTTACTTCATTATATCGTATAAATGACGTCATTATGACGTCGCTGACGTCACTTTGCTACCTGGGTGGCCTAGCGGTAAGAGCGTGTGACTTGTAATCTGGAGGTCGCGGGTTCAAACCACGGCTCGTACCGATGAGTTTTTCGGAACTTGTGTACGAAATATCATTTGATACTTATTTACCAGTCGCTTTTCGGTGAAGGAAAACATTGTGAGGAAACCGGACTAATTCCAACAAGGCCTAGTTTCCCCTCTGGGTTGGAAGGCCAGATGGCAGTCGCTTTCGTAAAAACTAGTGCCTACGTCAATTCTTGAGATTAGTTGCCAAGCGGACCCCAGGCTCCCATGAGCCGTGGCAAAATGCCGGGACAACGCGAGGAAGATGATGATGATGGCGATAGTCCAAATTATTAATTTTGGTGTGTTCCCTTCGTTACAAAACCTATGTTTTTTTAGTATTTTCTCATACATGGCGGACGCGATATTCGTGGCGACGTCCACGCATCACTGCATCCAACGCTTTGCAAACCAAGCAACAGTGCCGGTCATTTGCATGAGGTCCAGGACTCACGCCAGCATCCAAGCTCTTTCCACTATCATGGCTATTATTGTAAGTTTTCCATTTAGTTATACCTTTATTGGGCTGTAACCATGACATGTTAAGTTCACCTCAGCAGCTCGAACAAGCCTACTTTCTACAAGTGCGACTTTCCTCACTCCATGGAGTGAAACAAAGTAGCTTTTTAATTTAGTGAAGGCCATGAACTGCCACTTCATACTTCTATTACAAATATGCGTTTTTTTCTCTGTATTATTCTGTGTAATTCGAAATACATTTTAACCTTTAATATGTTCTCACTTCTGAGGTGAAAATTTTTATGTTCAACACGAGAGCAAAGTTATTTTACATCTCGTGTTTTTGAGTCCCTCGCTACGCTCAAGATTGTAACTTAGAATCACTCGCTTTGCTCGTGATTCAATTATAAAATCTTTCGCGTTCTCGGGATTCAAAATAAACACTCGCAACAAAAACCAACTTTCGTCTCTTGTTGCACAATCTATCTGATAACTGCAAAAGGAAAAAAGAGCGCGTGCAAAATTGAGCTTATAAAACCACTACTAGAAACTAAACTATGTATACTAAATAAGTTGTGTGTTATTAAGAACAACTGATTTCAGGAAGAATTTGGCGAGATGAGATGTCTAAACATCGGGTTCATAGGACCTCCACACCCTGTCTTAAACTCGTATCTGCTGCTCTGTCCTATGCTTGGAGCCAATATCAAGTTTTGCTGCTGCTGTCCAGTAAGTTATTTTTCATACTTCTTCTTATAACGCTGCGTCTTACCTAAGCGAACAACTCGCAAACGCGAAGCGAAGCGGCGCGGCGGGCCCACGGCGTTCGTGTTCCCAACGAGAAACACATTTAATACCTATGTGTTTAAACCGCGAAAGTTTTAAATGTTATAAACACATTTAATTTAATAAAGCCCATTACAGACGGAGCGATAATATATATTATCGGCAGATACGGCATCTGCCAATATCTTTTACGTACTATTTCACAGAGCCCACACACGAAGCTGTAATATCTTTTCGCAAGTCATCTGCAGATGTATCGGTCGGTATATTTCGTCTCTCTCACAAGAGAGCCAGGTGCACAGAGAGCGATATATATTTTGGTATCGTTGCTATTGGTGCTTAGCGACACTCGCAGATATCTGTCGGTATCTGCCGATAAGTATTATCGCTCCGTCTGTGACGAGCTTAAAACCCCCTTTATTTTTCACGGTTGTATCCTAAGGGAGGTAGATAACTCATGGCGGCTTTTTGCAGCCAATCATGCGCGACAGAAGCGATGCTCATGCAGTAGCTATACAGACGCACAACTGTCGCAATGCGGTCGCGCTGTTTTAATTCAGCATATTTCGCTTCTGCATCAATGAAAACGCGCGACCGTACCCATTGATTCAGCATTGCTGGCATAGGTAGGCACATCGCGACTGTATCGATGTCGGCCTAGCCAAGGTGACGATCGCTCGCGCTTCGCTATCAAATCGCTTTGTGTCTCTCTTTCACTCTTCCATATTAGTGTAACAGTGAAAGTTGCGTTTCGTTCGCTACGTAGCGAGCGATTGGCAGTTGCGATGCTTATGCAAACTAAGTATGATACTTTACGAGTTAGGTGCCTACACTAATAGCCGCATCGAAGGATTATCCAGATAGGACCTAGATTTTATATTTTTTTTACGATTACAGAAGTGTCCAGTAACCCCACTTCTCTACAAAGCGAGTAAAGAGCTCAAAGACACGACCCGCACCGATGTAAAGACATGTAAAGAAAAAAATGAAGTGTTACAAAGGACTGATGTCGTCATCGCCGGCCCTACTATTGAGAAAAAGGAGAAGATTCAATATTTTACCTTTAGTTTAAAAGTAGGTTATTCAAGTGTAGCATTAAGGAAAAATACATACACCTAAAAGTAGTGAAAAGTATTTCCGCAACTTGAAAGTGTAAGTAGATGGACGCTGTATGCGCGCCATACGTTTTATAGTAACTGGAATGTCAAAGGATCTGATGTATTCCAATTTGTCTCGCCCCATGTGACCGGAACTCTGATAGCCGTTTAAGAAGTGAAACACTCTTACGGTAGATGTCTCTAGGGTACCTCCCGCCTTAGCCCTTAATGGCAATTTTTTTTTAATATTCGCTGTCCCGGGTGTAGTCCGGTAGCTCACATCGCTGTGCATGGGCTGGTGATCCAGTGTCGCGAGTTATGGTGAAAAATATCGCCCGGCATGGTGAATTTTTCCACTTTTAATTTCTTTTAAGCTTTACCTTCTCGACGCCGTGTCAAGCACAAAAGCTGTTACTCGGACGCCACGCCACCGAAGTGTCAAAACTGAAATTGAACTTTATGCGAATGCACGTAGGTCTATGTTGCTCTGTGGTCTGTGACGGATTAATCGGTCTTTGGCGTTGGACCTACGCTCCCGATATATCCGTCATTGGCGTCCAAGAGGTTAATAGCATCGTGCAGACGTTTCTGCTTAATACAAAATTAATTGATGCCAAATGGCAGTTACCTTTACAACGCCAATATACCTATTTATATATAGTGGTTGGACTAAAAGAAAAGTTAATATAATGGTTTCAGGATATTCAAAACGGTTGTAACCCACACTGGATTTTCTTCCACTCTTGCCCCCGAGGAGCTGAAGTGATGGACAACCTCTTCTACCATGAAAACACACGGACATTTAAATGTTTTGAGAACATGCAGTTTATAGCAGCGGCTCTCATGGCGAATGGTGTCAAAGGACATATATTTTAGACTGCTTTGACATGTTGAGAATTTAAAACACTGTGATAGTAATTAATCAGAAAAATAGTAAGTGAACTGTGTTATAAGTAGTGATCAAAGTAATATATATTTTTTTATAAATTTCGAAATTATTTATAACTCATTTTATTATCTGACTGATCTGATCTATCATATATAATACTAGCGACCCGCTCCAGCTTCGCACGGGTGTAATGATGATGTATGATGTATATACCTTCCTCTTGAATCACTCTATCTATTAAAAAAACCGCATCAAAATCTGTTGCATAGTTTTACAGATCTAAGCATACATAGGGACAGTCTGACAGCAGGAAGCGACTTTGTTTTATACTATGTACTTAGTGATTTCTCATTACTGATGCATTGATGATGAAAAATGGGCATTTTCATTACGTTGGTTGATGATTGTCACGAAACCAAAATTTCATGACAAACATCACAAACTACTACTTAACAACTTTGGTGCCGCAATTAGTGTAACTTGTAACTTTAACTTAATGAAATAGATAACTCGTAACTAAGCATTATTTACATGTGGTCTTTCAACCCCATACCGCAGTGAAAGTGTTAAACACGACTTAAATGGGCTATTAATATGAAAGTTAAAATGAAAATGCCCATACAAAAGTTTGTAGTAAGTTCCTCTTGTTACTCGTAGTTCAATAAAGACAATAAAAATCAAGTTAAGATTAAGTTTTTTACTAAATTTACAATTATCTATTGAATTACTACAAAACTTATATTACTTTGTTATTTTTAGACATCTACAATTTATTTATTTATACACAATTGTCCAGTCAGCAGCAGAAGTTGCTAAGCGGTCCAGATCTTTATTGTTAAGAGAATAAGAGCGTGTCAAGGTAATTTTGAACACCTCGCCCGCTTAGCAACGTCTGCTGCTGACTGTCCCTTGTTCAAAATATGAATAAGCATTATCAACATACGCCAATCACTTTCCTAAGTTAATTCGCCGGATTCTTGTACTTCCCTCTCATAAATTTAGGTAATGTCACTACACCAGAACAGGGTACTTGCCCATAGTTCTCACACATACAAGCTCGCTCACAACCAACACCAAAGTTCGCCGGGTTATCCTTCTTCTCCGCAGCCACCGCCTCCGCTTCCAACACCTCCTTACTCTTCCCCACAGTATTCAATAAATGCTCTAAAACATCTTCCTTTGACTTATTATCAATATCTATCAAAACCTGCCGACCATCTTCAAAGTAACACTTAATGAACGGTGAAGGCGTCAGATTCTTCAACGTCGCGACCTGCACGTTTGGATTCTTGTACTGTATCTGAGGCAAATACCAGAACACGAAATCCTTTGCACCTGCGTTGTTCTGCCCTGCAATGTTATATGCGACGGAAAATATCTTGATTTTGTCTTTAAGCACGAGCTTTCCGGCGTTTAGATAGTTTAATGTGCGGCGTATCGGCGCTCTTCCTTTCATGAACGGCATTTTGTTAGTTTGTTTTAACTTTTTGATGCCTAATTTATTGTATTTTCTTTGGATTATCTAACCTCAAAATGTGGGATGTAGTGCAGAATATAAATATTAAATACTGTCACTGTCAATGTCAGGTCGCTCGCCGTTGCGTTTCGTTACTCCAAAATTAATTCGACAAGGAGCGGTATACAGATCTAAACAACTTGACTTATCGGCGAGATTTGTTGAGTTACAGTAAGCATGGAAACTATAGTGATTTGCAGAATTAGAACAAAATATTTACCCCCTTATTCATAAAACATTACAAGCGTGAATTAATTAAATTATGTTTTATCCCTTTCTTACAAACACGTAAGTCAGAATGACAGATAAAGACAAACGCTGCATAGCTAATTCAGACTTGTAATATACCTATGCGTTTAAAGGGCCCTCCACACTCATGCGCGAATCACGGCGCGAAGCCGCGAACGCGAGTGTGGAGGACCTTATGAATAACGCCATAATTGTGCACTTCATTTCTTATTTGAGTTTCAAGTAGGTAAAAAAATGTAAGTATGCCGGCTGTAAGAGTGCAACGCAAAAATTACTTAGCTTTAGATTCTCTTTACTTTGCGATGTCTACAGGAGTGACACGAACGAGTTATTTGCTGAACAAGAGTTGCAGCTCGATTTTTATTTATTGCCGTCAACATATTTGTATGCTGCCCAAATGATTTAATGGCTATATTTTTTGCAGATCCGTTTTAAAAATGGCTGATCATTTAATTACTCCCATTAACACTTATGTGTAGTCTGTGGTTTGAAAATGTGTTGTCTACCCCAAACTTTTTAATACACTTTTCGTCGGGTAGTCACATAAATCTCTGTTTTGACATTTTGCTGGGACGTCAGTTAGCCGCGACCACGACCAGTGAAACCTGTGTCGAAACGTAAATAAAGGTAACAAAATAAATTCGCGATAGACCCGATTGTAAATGTGATTTAATATGTAATCCATTTCTAATAAAAAGCTCACAAAACGCAAAACGACCGAACAAAAAAGCTTCCGATTTCATTTGAAACTTCACACTTGCATTTTTGTGGTTCGCTCAAAGGACTTTAAGGATTGCATGAACGCTTTTTGCACATACATCATGTTCGGTTTGGATTAAATTGTATTTTCAAATACGTTTGAAATATAAAATAGACTAACTTTCGTAGACTCCTCATTAGTAGTAAGTATTTCTATCACAATTTATTCTTACCCGAGCCAAAGATAGATATAACTCCGTAATAGATGGACATAGTCTAGGATAAAACGTGCCTCGAAAATCAAGAAAATTTGATTCTCGATCAGGTGGCGCCACCTTTGGCCTACTCTCGTATAGATGGCGTTGACGGTTTCGTTTGTTAATTAACAATTTTAACGCATATCAGTGAAAGAACATGGGTCAAAATCATATAAAAATAATTAATGCAGTAAAAAAATCATTTACCTATCCATATACTTATAAATAATTTTTTTGATAGGTATTTTTATTTTTTACAGAAGGACCCACCGGGAAACGCGATTCCTAAATTTAGCTATCTGCCTCTTTTCGCTTGAATATACAAGAGTGACAGAGATGTTAGATAACTAAATTTCGATTTTCTTATTTTGCGATGGACCCTCAGATTGTGGTAGTGGCGCCCCCTACGCAGAGTTTCGCGTAATATCCCTATCAATATGCGCCACCTAATTGGCACGTGGTCTGTGGAATTTTGTGGAATCAACACAGCTCCCATATTTACAAATATGAATGAATTCAAAGCATGTTAGCCGAATGCATAAACATAAAGAAGCATTTTTGCCGCTACTTCTATGTGAAAGTTTGAACAATTGGACTCATAAATCATAAATATAGTTTTGTGTTTGTTTTTATTAGTTTTTCGTACCCAAAGGGTAAAAACGGGACCCTATTACTAAGACTCCACTGTCCGTGTGTCTGTCTGTCACCAGGCTGTATCTCATGAACCGTGATAGCTAGCTAGACAGTTGAAATTTTCACAGGTTATTGTATTTCTGTTGCCGCTATAACAACAAAGACTAAAAAGTACGGAACCCTTGGTGGGCGATTCCGACAGGCACTTGTTATTTATTTACATAAAAGTTATCTGTCAATAGCAGTTATTTATTACAAACGTATCAAGTGTCACTTTGCAATAACAAAGTGTGGTGGTCTCAATCAACGTCGAAAAGCTATGAAAACATGATGTTTGTTGTGGCATTCCCACACTTTTTCAGACACTTTTTTTAATACTATGAGTAATTTATTTAATTAAGGTTATGCGTCTTTTCTTTGGACAGTAAAAGCATACATATACATAGGATTATTTCGTACTGAGGCACTATCTAGAGATGGTCTCCGGACAATTTGAGCATTAAGGCCATATCGGCCATATGAAATTCATACTTGGTTTCCATGGAAACATTCATTTTAACCTTTTGAACGTCAAGAACACCTAAAGGTGTCGTAACTATATGTAACTAGAACCTGCCCGGGGTCCCTTTGTTTGACATAGGTAATTATTGAAAGTCATAATGTAATGATTGTCATATTATAATTTTTTTTATACTACGTCGGTGGCAAACAAGCATACGGCCCGCCTGATGTTAAGCAGTCTCCGTAGCCTATGTACGACTGCAACTCCAGAGGAGTTACATGCGCGTTGCCGACCCTAACACTCCTCTCCCTCGAGCTCTGGCAACCTTACTCACCGGCAGGAACACAACACTATAAGTAGGGACACAACATCATTAGTCATAATTCTGAAACTGAAACCGTTAACTTTTCAGGAGTTTCCTCAGGTTATCCTATAGATAGGTTAGGTTAGGTTTGTTGTCAATTCTGAAAAGTTACGCGTTTCTGAGAAAAACCAAATTATGACTAACGAAAATGTGGACAAACTTATGATGAAATAAAACAGGGGTCGGCAACCGGCGGCCCGCGGGCCGCATGCGGCCCGCGAACCCCTCGCTTGCGGCCCGCGAGCCTCCGGGTTACATCAGTCCTACGTCACTAAAGTGATCGAGTGAAAAAGAAAAGTCTTTCATTTCAATTTAATTATTTGAAGTTGGGTTGGGTTATCACAAGATCTACTTTAAATGTGCCGATCACTCAATATGCACAGACGTGCCAATATGAGTATCTGCCTATCGCAATGTAAAAGCGCGCGAAGCACGCTGAATGTCGGGTTTCGTCCGACCTTTAAGTGTGGAGGGTTCGCTGGATGTCGGGCTTCGCCCGACCTTTAAGGGCGCCCTGTATGTAAAAGCAGGCGCAGGCGCCCTGCATGTAAAAGCGCGCATCGCTGAATGCCGGGCTTCGCCCGACTTTTAAGTGTGAGGGGCGCCGCAGGCGGCCTGTATGTAAGAGCGCGCGAAGGGCGCTGAATAACTGTGAGGAACGCCGCAGGCGCCCTGCATGTAAGAGCGCGCCAAGCACGATGAATGTCGGGCTTCGCCCAACATTTAAGTGTAAGGAGCGCCGCAGGCGCCCTGCATGTAAGAGCGCGCTTTCGCGCGCTGAATAACTGTGAGAGGCGCCGCAGGCGCCCTGCATGTAAGCGCGCGCTGAATAACTGTAAGGGACGCCGCAGGCGCCCTGCATGTAAGAGCGCGCCAAGCGCGCTGAATGTCGGGTTTCGCCCGACCTTTAAGTGTGGAGGGTTCGCTGGATGTCGGGCTTTGCCCGACCTTTAAGGGCGCCCTGTATGTAAAAGCAGGCGCAGGCGCCCTGCATGTAAAAGCGCGCATCGCTGAATGCCGGGCTTCGCCCGACTTTTAAGTGTGAGGGACGCCGCAGGCGCCCTGTATGTAAGAGCGCGCGAAGGGCGCTGAATAACTGTGAGGAACGCCGCAGGCGCCCTGCATGTAAGAGCGCGCTTTCGCGCGCTGAATAACTGTGAGAGGCGCCGCAGGCGCCCTGCATGTAAGCGCGCGCTGAATAACTGTAAGGGACGCCGCAGGCGTCCTGCATGTAAGAGCACGCCAAGCGCGATGAATGTCGGGCTTCGCCCAACATTTAAGTGTATGGAGCGCCGCAGGCGCCCTGCATGTAAGAGCGCGCTTTCGCGCGCTGAATAACTGTGAGAGGAGCCGCAGGCGCCCTGCATGTAAGCGCGCGCTGAATAACTGTAAGGGACGCCGCAGGCGCCCTGCATGTAAGAGCGCGCCAAGCGCGCTGAATGTCGGGTTTCGCCCGACCTTTAAGTGTGGAGGGTTCGCTGGATGTCGGGCTTTGCCCGACCTTTAAGGGCGCCCTGTATGTAAAAGCAGGCGCAGGCGCCCTGCATGTAAAAGCGCGCATCGCTGACTTTTTAGTGTGAGGGACGCCGCAGGCGCCCTGTATGTAAGAGCGCGCGAAGGGCGCTGAATAACTGTGAGGAACGCCGCAGGCGCCCTGCATGTAAGAGCGCGCTTTCGCGCGCTGAATAACTGTGAGGGACGCCGCAGGCGCCCTGCATGTAAGCGCGCGCTGAATAACTGTGAGGGACGCCGCAGGCGCCCTGCATGTAAGAGCGCGCCAAGCGCGATGAATGTCCGGCTCCGCCTGACCTTTAAGTGTATATGTAAGAGCGCGCGAATGGCGCTGAATAACTGTGAGGGATGCCGCAGGCGCCCTGCATGTAAGAGCGCGCGAAGCGCGCTGAATAACTGTGAGGGACGCCGCAGGAGCCCTGCATGTAAGACGATGAGGGGCGCCCTGTATCTAGTATAGTATTATATAATCTGTGCCTGTATGTAAGAACTCGCGAAGCGCGATCTGAATTTCGGCACTCTTTTGCATAAACATGTATATTAAAAGAAGTCCTTTTTGACAAATGACAATGTAGTACCTTTTGTCTAATAAATTCACGAATTATTAACAGTGTGCGGCCCGCTGTAGTTTTGCTAACCGCTATGTGGCCCTTGGCTGCTAAAAGGTTGCCGACCCCTGAAATAAAACTATGAGTAACTGTCGCGGTAACTTCGGTTACAATATTAAATACAGGGAAACAATAGAGATCCAGTCGTGCCCACTGCGCCATGGACACCTATAGGTGTTATGGCGTACGCTGTCAAAGTAACCTTCACACTTTCAAGTAAGGTTTACATTAACTCAATTGCGCCCGGGACCTTTGGCGTGTCAGTGACGTTTTTATTTATAACGTAAAGCGTTCAAAGGGTTAAATTCACAGTTTTTTGACCTTAAAATAGTTCAACAGAACTCAGTTCACGGACGCTTCGCTATAGTCACAGTAGCAACAGCAATTGCAATTGGAATCAACAAGAATCAAAGAAAATTTCTTAGTTGTGTTATAGAAATTGAACAAAAATTGAAATTCGTTTATTGTTTTATAGATATAGATGCTGTGTATTTTTAGTAGTGATGGTACATATAAAATACAAATAGGAAGCTAAAAACAGACGTAATATAGGTATAATAATAAGATAAAATAAACTACAATAAAGCTTCTTTTCATGCTTTAAGATATATCCATACTTCCATACTATATTAATATTATAAATGCGAAAGTCTGTCTGTCTGTCTGTCTGCCTCTTCACGCTTAAACCGCTGAACCGATTTAGTTGAAATTTGGTATACAGATAGTTTGAGTCCCGGGGAAGGACATAGGATACTTTTAATCCCAGAACTCACCCCTCAAGGGGGTGAAAAGGGGGGTAGAAATTTGTATGGGGAATCAATAACCGCTGAACCGATTTAGATGAAACTTGGTATGGGGATAGTTTGAGCTGTGGGAAATGATATAGAATAACTTTTATCCCCGAAATCATCCCTTAAGGGTGTAAAAAATGGGGTGGAAATGTATAGTGTGGACCAATTTGGGGGTGAAAAAGGATGGATTAAAAAGCAGATTTGTTTAAGAATTAAGGTACCCAAATTACTAATTCCACGCAGACGAAGTCGCGGGCAAAAGCTAGTATAATATAATTTAATAATAAAAGATAGTAAAATCTTGTATGTACTAATATGTATTAGTTTATCTTTTGTATATCATATAAGTATTAGTATTTAATCATAATTTTGTTAGTTTACTTTATTATGTTTATATATATATATATATATATATATATATATATATATATATATATATATATACATAATATTTGACTTTTTTTTTGGTTCTATTTCTCGTTATAATTTATGAATCTATCCTGCACCAACATTTATGTCTCTGTTTGACCTAATGGTTGACTGGTAGAGAATGCCCTTTGGCATTATGTCCGCCATTTGTACATTTTTCTTTGCTTGTGCAATAAAGTTTAAATAAATAAAAAATAAAATAAAATAAATAAATATAATTATAGTTGGCTAGAGGCAAATATGTAAAACAGTACCTAAGAGGATCTAATGGTATCTATATACCAAGAATTCAACTCTCAGAAGGTTTCCTCGTAAGTTCTACGATGTACTAATAGAATCACATTTTAACTAACAGACACTCGACCTTAGGTCGTTGAAATAAGGTTTAACATTTGGACAATTGTGTTAACTATGGTGCTTGGGGAAATCCGTACCAAAACTTTAATTTGCACACCGTAGCGATCAAAAACATCAACCATGAGGTCCATGAGTAAACGTGACTCTTTCGCAACCAAACCAAAACAGGTACCTATACTGCGCGTGCTAGTGAAAGTATATTTCCGCGTCATGACCTGCCAAGCGACGTACATTACTAGCTTCATACGTAGGCTCACTATTAACACACAAAGGTTGACAAGCAATGGATGAGTAACACTTTATAGTAAGCAGTTCTCTCGTGATGGCAATGATATCATAGTAGATGTTAAATAGCAGGTGCTAATATTCTTCATAAAGAACTTTACCGCCTTCTGATAGAGTCGATAATTGTTTACCTATAATTATAAGTGTTGTTCAATCGTCCACGATTCTGCAGTTGATGTAGAGAAGGCTTGATACGTGCGTGTGTTAAAATCGTGAAGTGATATAAAAAAGTAATATTAATGTAGTGATCATGTTTAAAGTTAAAGGATCCTTGCTTAGGCAATATGCCGTTGTTATAACAGGTTTGTTTTTTGTTAGTTTATAGTGTAGTAGTAAATAAATCTCATCGTTAACTCCTTGAGTTCAATAAAACTTTATTAAATGTTTATTTATCCAAAAATGCCGCACAATAAGCAAACGTGATTGACTTATATGGGTCAAAATTATTTTCGTTGTTTTGTTTTCTACTACTAACCAACATTGTATATGTACCACATTCTTGGAAATAGTATTGAAATGGGGTTGGCCGGTCGAAGTGTTTAGCAGATGGCGCCAGCATAGCTTGCCCTGTCAATCCCTAGAATTGTGTCAAATTTTTGTTTTTTTAATGCCCTGGATGCCAACCCTTTAAGCCAAATCTCATAGAAAAAGGGGCAAGCTATGATGGCGCCATCTCTGCAAACCTTCGACAGTTGCCAGCCCCATTGAACGATTTTTCTAGTGCTAGGTACTGTCCCAATAGTTGACATCTTCAATCTTAATGCCAAGCAAATAGAGGTGATGAACGGGCTGTCAACTATTGAAAGTAGCCTGTCAAACAACGGGACTTTTACCTTACTTTGACACTGAACGTTTATATTAGGTAACTTATGTATGTACTGTGACAACGTTACGTGTCACTTTGAGCAGCAGTAACTGGAAGACCTAGATGCTAAGCGTCATATTCATATCCGCAAGACACGACCTTACACCCGCAACTCGACTGGACAATCCATTGCGCATCCTGTGACCGCATATTCTTCAAGACAAAGTTTGGTTTTGCAAGCCACATTAGGGAATTTCATAATCCGGATAAGAATTTTCTTTTCTTTAATTTCTATTTGCTTAAGCTACCGAAATCCGATTAATTAGTTGACCGGTTAAATACGTGCCATTGTTAATGGGGTCGCCATTGCCGGATGCGGCAAGGAAGAAGATGATGACGTGACAATGAGTCGGATAGAGGGAACACAACCCGGAAAAAAATGTGTTGAAATTACCGGTAAAGAACTTAGGTAAATTACCGGTATATCCGAGTCCAGAAGTTTCTGAAAAAAGGCACAGTTGAGGACTGTCAACCATCAAATGATGATGATGATCTATGAATATTAAAATGATTTAACAATAGGTTTACACGAACTCGTTTTCTGACTAAATTACCTTGATTAGGTAATTTTACAATGACCTCAATTCTTATCGATTATTAAAAAATTCTTACATGTTTAAGTTATACCAAGATATAACTTCATTTATGACATATAAATATAAATGCGTATAGTAACTCCGTCTGTCTGTTACCTATTCACGTATAAACCGCTAAACCGCATTTGATTTTTAAGCTTATAACACCTAGAACCGGAATCACGTTAATTTTGGGATTAACCACTGACTCAACTTATACGTATGCGTATTTTTTATCTATCAGTATCAGTATGCTTTTTGCTTATTCAATGCAAAAAATCATAATTACCCATAGACACAGTATACCGGGTGTTTCCTGTAACAGGAGCATTAAATTAAGCTGTAGGCTGTACTCCTCAAACTGACCAACATTTGTTTGTTCCTTTAAGTTAGTAGGTAAACAAAGATAAGTTTGCTATAAGTAGGTGCCTACCTACCTAGGCATAGAATAAGAAACATTCTCATCCAGGCTACTAATTAGTAAACATTACAATTAATTACTGTTCCCTGTTACTTCATTAATAGGGCAATACAGTGTGGCATGGAAACAAAATAGATAACCTATAAGCAACGGAGGTTACAAGAACTAGAAATGCATTATAGTTTACACTAGCCCTTATTCAAACACATCTTATTAACCTTGCCATATGTTATAACTAACGACCCGCCCCGGCTTCGCACGGGTTACACAAAACCTTAACAAATTATAACCGAAACCTGCCTCAAGAAATGAAAATCCGTTCAGTAGTTTTAGTTTAGGACATATAGGTACATACACACAAATAGACAGACGCGGCGGGGACTTTTTTTTATAAGGTGTAGGTATAGTGATTATCTTAAATGACACGCGGACACGCAAACATCATTTTTACAAATTATCAAGTTTTTAACAATTGCCCAATTGACACCGCTGTAGTGGGAAGCGTTCATAGGCTTTGGTAACCACTTACTATTAGGCGAGCTGTATCTGTATGTTTGATGCCACCAACATAAGAAACATACAATTATGCCAACTCATTGGGTGTTTCATACATTTCGGGTAATCAGATGGCCGAAACCGAAACTTTCAGCCGAACACCACAGAAAATACAGTGGCGCGGCCGAAACGTTCGGCAGTTTTTCCCGAAATCGAACCTTTGGTCAGAAACATGATTTTTATGCCGAAACTGAACCCGAAACTTCGGTCGGACACTAATTATAATGTATGTGCATAAACCCATTGATACCTAAGATGACAATACACTTATAAGATCTAAGATGTATCTCAGATGTAGATGCATGTAAGGTTAATAATCTATCAATCTATAATAAAGCGGAAGAGGGTCGAAAGTCTGTAATCCTATGGCATATGTACGTAATCCACATAATGCACCCACATGTAATCCACATGGCAGTAAATTTACTGTGACTACAAAATTGACTATGACATTAACCCTCTATACTATATATTCTCTTCGATATAGCCTGCTACATAGGACTGTCAATTGCGCGATGCGACCGTCTGTAAACCTTCAGAAGGTCACTTTGTGCATTTGACTCGCTTCGCTGTGTTAACAATGAATCTTTAGAAACCCATATATTATGAGAATTAATTTACATAGGTAACTACGGAACTATACCTACACCATAAAACCATAACAATATTATTACCTATTTCAATATCGTGCATGCTTGAATTGATTAAGTACATTTTATTAAACATAACATACAATTAATTATAGAAGATTTAGCTTCTGCCCGCGACTTTGTCTGCGTTGATCAGTGGTGTAGCGTGAACTAATCTAGCCGTGGGCGAAGTCGCATCTGCGAGGCCCTTTTCTTTCACTGTGTCCCTTGGGGCGCGAGGCCGTGGGAGAGCCCACACGCCTAGTTACGCCACTGGTGTTGATCATGATTCTGTGACAAACACTATCCTATAATTATCATTAATCCTCGGATTTCACGGGCCTATATTTATAGGCCCGGTCTTTTGATAGGATTGCGTGGGGATATAGATCCAACACGTAGAGGCCCCTTAGAGAGCTTTAATGTCAAGTAGAACGCCTGCTGGAACCCGTTCACAGGCGCAACAATAGGCACCCATTAACCCGTCGCAGCAGGCATTAACAGATTAGAAAAAGTGAACAGTATACCGTAATCCTATTATTATGCTTAACGCGCTCACGATGAACCCGAAAGATTTTAACACTGTATTCCTGATCATATTTAAAGACTAAAATGTCCTATAAACTTTTCTGGAATTCGCCTAGTTTCAGATCTAACACAAATTGAAAAATAAAAACACATTTTTTAAATGTAACTTAGTGCGAAACACTTTTTAATGGCGATGTTGCCACTATGGGCCTAGTCTAAATATCCTTATAGACAAATATCAAAAAGTGACAATAACACTGCAAAAACTAGGTTTTACAAATTCATTTTTAGTGATAGTTTTACCAACAACATATAGGTACTCTTTACGTACAAATACATTAAAAAAATCGAATATAAAAACCAAAAAATTTTTTTTGCGAAATTGACCTAAACTCATATTACTATACGTATTTTTTCCTTATTTTAGCCTCAGAAATGCGTGGTTAAAATCTCTATAAGTAGGTACCATCGCGCGCATGGAATAATTAAATTGCGCGCTTATAATGAGCATCTGTTGAGCTGTACTCCGCAAGGCACTCTTTTGCGCAATAAACGCGCGAAATCATAATGCATATAGTACTGCAAGGTATATGTGTACTGTGGGCACCGTGGGTTATAATGATGGCTCAAATGACATCATTGCAGACTTCCTTGCCTTTATTAAACTGTAATTTTAGTAAACGTGCCTATGCGATGAATAGACTGTTTTTACTACTAAACTGCTCTGAAAAGGAGATTGCCGTAATTTAGGCCAAAATATGTCAAGACATTTCAAAATAGAACAAAATTGATATATAAGTATTTAAGAAAAAAAAATGTTATAGGTCAATGCGGCCAAATCCGTCATAGAGACAATTCCGTACACGAGTGTTTTTTTTTTCAAACAATAATACACAATTGGTCATCGACAACGCAACGATTGCTTTTAGTTTTAGCAATCAAAAGCAGATGGGTTTTTTTTCCTACGGTTGAATTAAAATGGATATATACGATCGTGTACGGAATTGGCAGTGCAGTAAACCAGTATTTACTAGATATGAAAATTTAATGTAATCACGCATACATGCATACACGCATACATGCATAGGTACATGTAGATAATTCCGACGAAACAAGAATACGACGAATCAGGAATCTGACGAAACAGGAACAATCCAACGTTACTACCTATCCTAATAAAAAATACTCTCAAATTGGTTTATACTTACTTATATGAAAGTAAGTAAATTTCAAGATAACACAATAGTAATAAAAAAACTGTTTAACCGAATTTCAAAACTCCTCTTTCAATTTTAAAGTCAATAATACTTCAGGAATTTTGTGTTTTTTAAAAAGGTAAATTTAGCAGCTTTTTAATGGTACTATTACTTTAAGAATACGCGAATTAGTTTCGGAGATATTTCGTTTTTAAATCCAACACAGATTTGAGTCGATTTTTTTGCTCCTAAGTGTATTAATAAAAATAAAACAGAGGTGTATTATTTAAAAAAAAAATCTTATCTAGTCTTATTACTTTTAGCAAACCTATGCGTCCTCTGCACCGGTCTCAGTATCGCCTGGCCGTCTCCAGTCCTGGTCAAGCTCAGCAAGAATGACACCACTACCCTGCCAAGAGCTGTCACCGAATCTGAGGGCTCATGGATCGTCTCCGCTGGATTCTTGACGGGAGGATTAGGTGAATATCCTAATTAAACATTTGTAGGAAACCTATGCGTCATAGTAATAGTCATACATTTATTCAAAAAAACAATACAGGTATCCATAAACAGTGCTTGCATATTTGAGCCGTTTGGGGTTGAAACTATGGGGTCTTGGGGGGAAAGCGCCCATAGGGTTTTTAAGGAATGTAGCCGCAGGTTAATAAAGTTGACGCGTGACCAGAGGGCTGGGTCATATCTAGCACAGCGGATCAGCATTGCCATACAACGTGGCAATGCTGCCAGCCTTCTGGGCACGCTGCCAATAGACGGTGATTTGGGGGCAAATTTTCTATTTATAGTTTATTTTTAAGTTTACTTTTTAATTTTAGTTTTTAATTTAGTTTGTAATTTTAAAGATACAGGTATTGTGTTTGAAATACACGCCTTTAAACTCAAATTATATTCATTGCTTAGTTTTATATAAAACAACAATTCATAAAGTTGATTTACCGATAAAATATGTTACATAAGATGTTCTTCTTAATATTCAATTCGTCTGAATATTTAATATTAAACAGTTTAAAAAATTATTCAACATTTCCTTAAAGTTAAAACAAAGTAGGACCATTTTACGGAATCAAGCTATTATTGTTTTAATAATTTTTTTGTCTGAAAATAGTTTGTTTTGGGTTATTTCAGGTAGAAACATTACTATATAAATTATAAACTAAAATCGATATCCTATAGGAAAAAGAACTGACTAAAACTTTAAGTGCAAGGGCTGAAATCGATCCAGCGTCTTCTGCATTCGTGGCAGACGCCTTGACCACTAGGTATATGACAACTTTCGATTAAAAATGGTTTGAAATAAGCAGCCTAATTAATTATTTCTTTTCAGCAAACTTCCTAGCATGTTTCCTCGTCGACCGCATAGGCCGCAAGTACTGCGTGATCATCAGCTACGTGCCCCGAATCATCATGTGTGTCGCCTTGACATTCGCCTCCAAACTCTGGATGGTGTTACTTGGCAGAGCCTTGAGTGGACTGTGTGATGCTATCACATTTACTGTGGTCCCTATGTATGCTTCAGAAGTCGCTAGTGTGAGTACAGAGTTTTGGTTGACTTGGCCGGAGTACTAATGTGTCCTTGGTTATAATCATTTTACTTTCATTATGGTGCTATTGCTCTCCAACTTCAGAGTTAACGTTAGTCCCCGGTGCCTTTTAAAGTTTTTAAACCTATGCTCGTGACTTTTTTCTATGGAGCGGAAGTTTTTGACTACCAGTTTGACACTTACTTTCTATACATCTTATTCGTACTTGCATATTAGTGCAAGCAAGATGTAAGTATAGAAAATAAGTTATTCAAAGAAGAGAATTGACTAATTATTTTGTTTCATTTTTATACTTCTACCAAAATATTACCGATCTTTACAGACAAGGAGTGATGAGCTGATGAGTATATTATCTTACTTCCGCTCACCACCGATTTTTTAATTTCATTCGTTTTTTTGCTATCATACTAGCTAGTAATAACATTGTGCCTACTTTATATATTATCAGTGCAATACGTGATTCGCATTCTTCACACGATTAACGAGGAATTGATGTACATACTTACATATAAGCATAAATAAGTCACGTTTTAGTTCCATAAGGGCCATGAGTCAAGCCAGGAAAAATACGTCAAACAGAAAACAAGTTTGAATAGAAATAAAGATTGACACGATTTAATCATATATTATGTACTTAGTAAGGATACATATTTTATAGCTAACACTACATACTACAAAATAAATTGTTGTAAAAACAATTTTGGTGAGGAAAACGATCAAAGCCTAACGCAGCTTGCAGGTGTTAAATCGTTAAGAAAACGGTCAAGTGCGAGTTAGTTTAACTCTCGCACCGAGGGTTCCGTACAAACTTTTAATTATCTCATGTAACTATAAATACAAAATACTTTTTACCAGAAGTGTACTAAGCATAATTATGTACGTGCCTTCTATCGGCTAATCGGTCAACTAATGCGCGACCGGTACGGTAGTATTGTATGTTGGTTTTTCAGGGATAATTTTTTATCATGTGAACCGATTTGAACAAATTTTATTTTATTTAAAAGAAAGTTTTTAATTGTAATCTCATAGAAATTTCAGGTATAATAAACACTCGCAAAGGTGACAAAATTGCAAATTCAAGTCGGAAAAGGAACTATCTCTGCAGCTCTGATACGTGAACTGCTGAAATCATAACACATTTGAAAATTCTATTACAGAAAGAAGTGAGAGGTTCCCTAGGAACCTTCCTCCAAATATTCTCGTCCCTCGGGATCCTGATTATGCTGTGCACTGGCCCCTTCTTAGAGTACTTCACCCTGAATGCCATGATGCTGACCTTCGCTGTCGTCACGCTGGTCCCGATGTTATTTTTGCCTGACAGCCCTTACTTCTTATACTCTAAAGGTAAGATCTTTCCCTTCTTAGAATACATCACCTCGAATGGCATGACGTTAGGCTTTGCTGCCGTAAAGTTGGTGCCAATGTTTTTCTTGCCTGACAGCCCTTACTTCTTGTACTCTAAATTTAAGATCTCTCGCTGGCCCCTTCTTAGAATACTTCACCTCGAATGGCATGACGTTAAGCTTTGCTGTCGTAAGGTTGGTGCCGATCGATGTTTTTCTTGCCTGACAGCCCTTACTTCTTATACTCTAAAGGTAAGATCTCTCGCTGGCCCCTTCTTAGAATACTTCACCTCGAATGGCATGACGTTAAGCTTTGCTGTCGTAAAGTTGGTGCCGATGTTTTTCTTGCCTGACAGCCCTTACTTCTTATACTCTAAAGGTAAGATCTCTCGCTGGCCCCTTTTTAGAATACTTCACCTCGAATGGCATTACGTTAAGCTTTGCTGTCGTAAAGTTGGTGCCGATGTTTTTCTTGCCTGACAGCCCTGACTTCCTGTACTCTAAAGGTAAGGCCGAACCAAGCTATCTCTGCATGGAATTTGCAATGACAGTGTGGTAACGTCATCGTTAATGTCAAATTTATATGAAAATAATTTATCCTTCTATGTCCTTTTAAAAGAACTAATTCAAATTGTATTTTAAACTGTAATGATATATAAGAAGGTAGGTACTGGGACTTATATATTTATTTTGGAGGATATGACGTTTATTAAAGACACGCCACACTTTGTTGTGTCAAAGATAGATATAACTCCGTAATAGATGGATACAGTCTAAGGAAAAAACGTGCCTCGAAAATCAAGAAAATTTGATTCTCGTTCAGAGGGCGCTACTAGCTTTGGCCAACTGTCGTATAGATGGCGTTGACGGTTTCGTTTGTTATTTAACAATTTTAACGCATATCAGTGAAAGAACATGGGTCAAAATCATAAAAATAATTAATGCAAATAAAAAAAAATCATTTATCTATATTTAAATACATTTTATCGTATTTTTATAAATATTTATTTTTAGTTTTAAAGTGTGTCGACAGATGGCATTGAATTTACTGGGGTTACAAAATGTACTATGACAGTACCGCTCTAGTATAAGTTACTCTATGGTTGTGTTCAATTCGGTGCAAAGTTAGCTTAGTCGGACTTTATCTACCACTATTGCAATTGTCAAAAACTCAATCATCATTGATTTTGATATTTGAGCGTTTTTACGAAATAAATATTGAAAACCTGATTCTTTCAAATCTGGATATCGGACTCGCGTTCCAAGGGTTCCGTACATTACATACTGGACAGCGACAAGCAGCTTGACATTATTCTTCTCCCCGGAGACTAAATTTTTAAGTGCAACATCTCGTTACTTGGAAAGTATTGTAACCCCTAGCTCTATTGTAGAATCTGTGACATAATTGTTGTAAACGTTTGTAATTAAGTTTAGATTATATTATGTTATGTTGTATCTTTTATTTGTTAATGTGAATTTAATTTATACCGTGAAAATAATAATGATTTGTTGAAATTTCGTTTGGATTAAATTGTACTGTAATATTTGTTAAAATAAAAAATAGTTAATAATGTGACATACATAATAATGATGATAATTTAGTATAATTTCATCATCATCATCATCATCATCATGTCAGCCGATAGACGTCCACTGCTGGACATAGGCCTCCCCCAAGGCTCGCCACTCCGACCGATCCTGTGCAGCTCGCAACCAATAATTTCATAATGACATAATAATATAATATAAGTATGTACCTATTTAATGATATAATTCGTAATTAAACATTTGATAGATTGGATAATAACAGAGAGATGAATATGTAGAGTTAGTGTATAATCACATGAAATTATTACTAACAACACTATTAGCACGTAAGGTTTATCAGTAAGTGCTGATATGTATAATAATAAACAAACAAATATGGCGTGAAATTACATAATTTAAACAATGTATTTTTTATGTGAAACGTGAGTGAAATGTCTTTAAAAACCCGTAGGGGTCGGATCAAAAACTAAGTAATTAAGTCCGACTCACGCTTCACTGCACATTTCTAATAGGTTTTTCTGTAATCTATATGTAAAGAACTATTTTGTGTATTTTTTAAAAAATTTAGACAGTAGTTTCGGAGATAAAGGGGGGAATGGTAATTTTTTGCCTTTTTTCTTGAATAACTTCTAAACTATTTATCATAAAATTATAAAAAAAATATATTTGGGATTCACACAACTCTTTTATTTGATATGTAACACGATATAGTTAGAAAAGCTTAATTTTTTAATTTTCTCATTTACCCCCCAAAAGTGGCCCCGATGTTTAAATAGTTATTTGTTATACAAGGGTGCAAAGTTGTATTTTACCCGCGAGTGTGGAATTGAAACACGAGCAAGCGAAAGGATTCTATAGTTGAACCACGAGCGAAGCGAGTGGTTCTAAAATATAATCCTGAGCGTAGCGAGTGTTTTAACACACGAGAAGTAAAATACATTTGCACCCGTGTGTAACACAAAACTTTTCCCCTCACTATAGCGAGGAAAGTGCAACATCCACAGGCGTTAGATCATCTTCATCAACTGGAATCACTCATTTTTTAAAGATATTATAACAAAAAACTCTGGAAATTCTGTACTTTTACGTGAGAAGTTATTAAGTAAAATTTTCGTCGACAATGTTGACATTTCTGACGTATGAAATGTCAATGATGCGTTTTGAAATTGCATCGACTTAACTTGTGCGTTCAGAATTATATTTAACATAATTATTAAAAAACAAAGTTTATTATGGAATTTTAAGGTTTATGACTTAAAATCTTTAAATAAGGCTATATCTGGTAGTTTTTATTAGATTCTCAAACCATTTATTTAATGATAATTAATATCGAACGAACCATTATTATGAGAGTTTTACGTTTTGTTATCTGTCAAGCTACTTAAACACGCTCCATCCAAGGTCAAATTACTTTCCCCACTAGTGGATAAAATGCGTTTTTCCCCGCTTGTTTTAAAGGAAAAAAGACGGCTTTCCGAGCTAGTGAGGGGAAAATTCATTTGTTTACGTTACATGTCTGTCTTTGGGTCACAAACTTACATATGCATACCAGATTTCAACTTAATTGGTCCAGTATAGGTTCGGAGAAAATTGGCTGTCACAGATGGATAAACAGACAGACAGACAGACAGACGCACGAGTGATCCTATAAGGGTTCCGTGTTTTCCTTTTGAGGTACGGAACCCTAAAAAGGTCCCAAAATGTCCATTTATATTTTTTATCATCAGGATTGAATATGCTAGTGATTCTGAGTTGAAAGAACCCAAAAACACCATGATCTGTGAGAATCAGGTTTTCAATATTTATTTTAGAAAACGTCTATTTGCGACAGCAATGTCGCGCCGCGATACTTCAGCGGTAACGCTGGTGCGGTCTGAATCACAATGGTAGTATCTTTAGAAGTAGTATTCCCTATTTGCATTTGTTTGGAACGTATTAAATTTGTTGGTATTTTCTATTAAATCTGTTAATTACTCGCTTTTAATTCGAAAACGAATTTTCAATAATATCAATATTGTAAATTATAATTAATGAGATTGCGGTCATGGACGCCTTTGATATTAATTAATCTGACATTAACACAAGTTTTGAGCGAAGCATTGGCGATAATTATATCTCATTATAATCCGAAGGCCAACACTATTGCTATGATGAAAATAACAGGATTTTATAAAACAAGTCATACAGGGCTCGAATTTTTAGTGCCATTTTTATTGCTCTTGAGTATAGCTGTTGTCTTTTTTAAAGTGATATTTTTGTTTCACAGGTCGTACTGACGAAGCTTTAAAAGTCCTCCTTTACCTTCGCGACACAGAAACTGCAGCCAAAGAGGAATTGAAAGAGTACTCGCTATCCAGAAACGAAGAAAAAGTAACTGCGCGCGAGTTACTAAGGAATAGGATATTTTTAAAATCAGCCTGCATTGGTATTGTTTTCGGAGCTGGTTTACAGTTAGTTGGGTTTAACGCAGTTTCCTTTTATTTGCAAACTGTGTTGGAATCTACGCAAACGAGTGTTCGGCCAGAGATAGCTTCTGGGGTGATTGGATCTATTCAGCTATTGGCAGCGTTTTCGACGACGTTGGTGACTGATCGGTTTGGGAGGAAGCCGATTTTGGCTTCGACGCTGGTTGGACAAGCTGTGGGGATGGTAAGTCTATTTAATAAGAACTTTAGTTTTTTGACGGATCCAAATTTTTACCTACGGTCGCGTGATCCGACAGCCGTCGTCGGAAAACTCCTCGTGGGTCGACTGTCAAACTAAATAGAATTTTAAAGTTCCTCGTGGTGGTGACATAAAGTCCGAGTGGTCGAACAGCGAGGAATTAACATTCCTTATGCTCCGACATGTCGAAAAAGGCTGTCGAATCGCGCAGCCGAATTTTTCTACTTGTTGATGGACAATAGTTTTTAATTTCGAGAACTTATTTAAAAACGCATTTAACCGATTTGCAAGACCGAAGTGATTACAAAATCATCGGTTTTAGCTGCTTACCTTCAGACGTAGAACATAAAGATCGACTTGAACAGAACAAAGTAAGGGATGGGCATTACAAATCGTCAAGATCATAGAAATTTGACATTAATGAGGACATGGCCACATTGTCGTTTCAAATGACTTAGCTTGGTCGGACTTTACCTTGGTAATTTTGTTAAGACAGCGTGTAAAATTTGCCTTACAATTCCAGGTCGGACTTGGCGTATTCTTCAAGCTGAAAGACGCCGGCCCCGTCACCGGATTCCTCAACTACGTTCCCCTCATATCGTTAATCCTGGTGGTCTATTGCTTTAGTGCCGGTAAGTTGTAATATCTGAAATTTATATTACTAATGATAGATAGATAGATATTAAATGGATATAAGATGTGACATGACAGTAAAAAAACTAAATCGTTACATCCCTTCAATATATGTATTTTAGAGTTATACCAAAAAAAGTCGCAGAGATTTTGACATCACTCGCAGTGCAGGTGTTATTTTATACGTCAAACTTCTATGACATCATGACGTATAAATAACACTGGCACTGCGTGTGCTGTCAAAATCTCTGCAGTTCTTGGTCTGACTCTATTTACTTTTGAACATTTTGGTTAGTTTACTTTTAAAATGTTATTACTTATTGTGCATTCCGTAAATTTGTCTATCTAATTTGAATTCTCCCCCCATCTACTTGAAGGTCAGCTGGAAGAGATCCCTTATAGGGATAAGTTCGCCTTTCTACCCGTATTTCTGTTAATTGTATGTAAAGGTTGTGTACAATAAAATGATTTCTACTACTACTGCCTTCAATACTTAAAATTAAAGTAACTGATGACAGGCTTGATGATGAAATACAATATTGGGTAGAGAAACTGTTTTAAATCTTGACTTGATCACTAAATTTACTTGCGATTGTCTTATGGCTGCGATGCATTAAGGTGGGTTCCCACGGCCCGTATTATTACAGGTCAGGCACGCCTGTGGATGCCTGTGCGGCTATCCGTCGGGAGTGGGTGACGACAGGCGACCACAGGCCTCATTGGATGCGACCGTTCCCACGATCAGAGGCGCGGTCAGATCTGTGAAACAACGGGCCGTAGGAAGGGAACCCACCTTAACGCAACCCCGTAGTGTCAGGGAGGCGGCAGCAGAACCGCCGGAACTTGACACCCTTCGACCAAAACCCCTCTTGTTAATGTTATCGTTGTTAATGTAATGATCGCTTTCTTTTTCAGGTCTTGGCTCTCTATCCTGGGGTCTTCTGGCGGAGCTCTTTGAGGGCCGAACCCGCGCCGTGGGCGTCACCATCAGCATGCTAACTTCTTTAGTCTTCATCTTCCTAACAGTCAAGTATTTCGCTCTGGTAACAACCATGATTGGCGCACCAACAACTTACGGCATCTTTAGCGTTAATTGTGTGCTCATGTGTTTGTTTGTGTGTTTCTGTGTACCGGAGACAAAAGGGAAGACTATTGCCGAGATACAGACGGCTTTGGGAGCAAAACAGAAAATTGATAATGAGAAGCAGGTAGAAAAGTTTTAGAAAACTGGAGTCGAATTTCAACCATAGATAAAATTAAGATAGACAAACTGAATTTTTTAAATTTAATTTTATGAGTTGCCTTTACGAGTGATAAATTCATGACACAAAATACTGTCTACAAATTATTTTTTAAGCAAAGTCACGATAATCATGACGTTGATGTGTGCAAAAAATATATTAATTGTGTGCTCATGTGTTTGTTTGTGTGTTTCTGTGTACCGGAAACAAAAGGGAAGACTATTGCCGAGATACAGACGGCTTTGGGAGCAAAACAGAAAATTGATAATGAGAAGCAGGTAGAAAAGTTTAAAAAACTGGAGTCTAATTTCAACCATAGATAAAATTAAGATAGAACTGAAATTTTTTATTTAATTTTATGCCGATACACTATAAGTTGCCTTCACGAGTGATAAATCCATGACACGAAATACTGTCTACAAATTATTTTTAAAGCAGTCACGATAATCATGACATGATGTGTCAAAAAAAATTTCCCTCCCATAGAAAATGGACCAGCCAAAATGTATGAAACAGCCAAAAAATTTTTTCGCGATTTCGGGGTTGGTCCTATAGTAAAAGTGGCTTAGTATAATCCCAAAACCTCCCTGGCAACGGGAATGCACTTATTTTTTAGCCACCGTGTTTATTTATTTATTTTATAATGTGATAATCTATATACTGACATATATTATAATTATTATTAAATTTTTTACTAAGTTGTGAATTATAAGTATCGGAGATTTTCTACTATTTATAAAAAATATAATATATAATTAATGAGATTCTTGATTTGTAAGTTTTAGAAGTGGTTTTTGGAATAAAGAATTTTGAATTCAAAATATTAGGGTTCTAAGAATTTATTTATTTATTTCATCTTTATTGCCCAATACATGATAGTACAAAAACTTCGGACAGAATGCCTTATTAGATGAATATATTGATAAACTTACACATATACAAATAGACAAAAATACACACACAGAAGCGATGACTGTGTATGACAATTATTACAAAATGATCTGTTTTCATTAGGTACCTACTTTTAAGATAAGTTTTAGTTTATTATAGTTTGGTTCAAATTACGAGATATATTTAGATATAAAACTTATGAAACTGATGTATTAAATTAACTTTGACATGTTTCCATCCATATTTAAATTGTATACTGTAATTTTTGTTCTGTCTGTTTGTTTTATCTGTGTTATTTTGTAATTTGTACCTATTTGCATGCATGCAACTGTGATTACTTATGGCAAATATGTGATATTAAGTTCAATGTTGAATAGCTGTGTAAGTTAACCCAGTATTAAATAATATAATATTTATACTTGTAAATATCTCGATTTTTCATATCTGCCTGCTCAAATTGTTGTTGGACGGACGTAAAATCTACGATGAGACTTAAACCAAACAATACATGTACGGGGTCAAATGGATTCCGTACCATGAGTCACACTGTCGGATCCGATATCGGATGTCGGATACCACAAGTAAAATGTAGAAAAGTGTCTTCATTAAAATTTATTCATTTAACGCAATTAATGCTTATTGGTCAAAAGAAAACTTTAATCCCTACTAATATTATAAATGCGAAAGTAACTCTGTCTGTCTGTCTGTTAGGTACGTCTGAACCGATTGAAATGAATATTGGTAGGTATGGAGATAGTTTGAGGCCCGGGGAAGGCCATAGGACACAGTAGTTTTTATCAATCATCATCATTTCACGCAGACGAAGTCGAGGGCAGAAGCGTGCAAAAATAAAAGGATTTGTGCTGTAAATGTCACTGTCTAGCACTATCTTCCTCTACGGGTTATCCGACATCTAATATTGGATCGGATAGTGTAAAAATGCTCTAATTGACTTGTTTTTTTAAAATGAATATTAAGTACCTATATTATCCATACTAATATTATAAATGCGAAAGTCTGTCTGTCTGTCTGTCTGTCTGTGTGTTACCTCTTCACGCTTAAACCGCTGAACCGATTTAGTTGAAATTTGGTATACATATAGTTTGAGTCCCCGGGAAGGACATCGGATACTTTTATCCCAGAACTCACCGCTCAAGGGGGTGAAAAGGGGGGTGGAAATTTGAATGGGGAATCAATAACCGCTGAACCGATTTAGATGAAACTTGGTATGGGGATAGTTTGAGCTGTGGGAAAGGATATAGAATAATTTTATCCCCGAAATCATCCCTTAAGGGTGTAAAAAATGGGGTGGAAATGTATAGTGTGGACCAATTTGGGGATGAAAAAAGGATGTATTAAAAAGCAGATTTGTTTAAGAATTAAGGTACCCAAATTACTAATTCCACGCAGACGAAGTCGCGGGAAAAAGCTAGTACAATATAATGCACCATGAATGCAACAAATTGCACCGTGTAGGTAAGCAATATGATTATATTCCAATATTTCCAATCAAATTCCCAGGAAAATGCAATTTTTATCCCATCTTGCTATACCTATATACCTACTACTGCTTTACAACCTATTTATAATAGAAACAATACCCTTTATTGTATAACCAAAATCCTTTCAAACATTTCTCCCAAGTTGTTGAAAAATGGCTCCCAGTGATAAGACCTATTGATCATACGGGATGTATGCTTTTCTTTAGTGCATAGTGAAAACGAAAGCGTATGGCGGCAATTTTTTTTACTATGTTTAACTGATATTTCCAATCTTTTTACAATATAGAAAAGGAGGCGGGTTTCTCTCTAACTTTTTATAAAATAGGGTCAAACCCGCCTCCTGCCTCGCACAGCAAAACTATGGAATGAATTATTTACATCGGTTGACCTTAATGTATACGTCGGAGACGTCAGCTCGTCAGCAGCAAATATGCCTTTTTACAATTACAGCTACAAAAACCTTCAGTGGTTTTTGTAGCTCTTTGTTACAATTACAGCTGCAACAAAAAACTACAAAAATCGACTTATTAAGTGTATTATGTATATATTTATTGTGTATATATTTATTTCCAAATAATATACAATTATACATGTAACAGTAGTTTTTGTCGAATGATTTTATATTTAGTTCAGCGTGTTTTTCACTCAATAAGAATTTAAATGCATAATTTGTGTACTGGTGCAGTTTTTCGGCAATGTGTGTGGTGTTTGCGTGTGAGGTGTGAGTAAAGTGTTTTTTTCTAGATATAGGTACTGTATAAACTGCTTGCCTTATGTAGTTGGTAGGTCCCTGCTTGATGATTACAGAACTTAAAATCGTCCATTATATGATCCCCATGATAGCTCAATGTGGATTGGAAATTAAATCATTATTTCCCGATTAGATGCCCGATTTTAGAAGCGTCAACTAAGCACTAGTAGCTAGCTAAAAGTTTGGTGTTAGGCAGAGGAAATTGAAGTTTATGCAGCAGCTACAGCCAGCATATATGCTAGCGAGTGTTATCTGAACCATAAAAGTTTTTGAAATAAGGGATTTAGTGGGCGATTCGACTTTATCGTGTTAACGGCAACGGTAAATTGTGGACGATTGGGGAAGTGACCATCCAGAAAATGTCAGGATTTTTAGGATAAGGTCCACCCCACACTTTTTTACCGTCTCCCGGGCGTCAGCGTCGAGTCATGCAATTGTATGGCTGCTGCTCAACGTGTGGGACTTCTACTTTAAGGTAATAATTAATCAACAAATAAGAAATTAACTAATTATATTTTTTTGTGACAAATCAAAGAACAATATTTTACATCAGTCAGTTTTGATTAACGAGAAGTACATAATCGGCTTAGCGGCCTGCGTTCGCAGGCGGACGTAAGCCGACCAAAGAGTTTCGCCAAAAACGCAACGTTGTTGGCGCAAAACTGCGTAGCCAATACATCATTTTCCATAGCGCTTAGAGCTCTTGCCCACTGACGTCCAATTTTTTGCGGGATACGATTTTCTGCAGGATTCCGTTTTAGTAGTATACGTGCTAATATAGTAACGTTCACACGAGCATCCTGTTTGCGGGATACTGCACGCATACTACAGAAAACTGGATCCTGCAGAAAACCGTACCCGCAAAAAACTGGACGTCAGTGGGAAAGCGGCCTTAGACGCTGACGCTCAAAAGACGCAAGTGTGTGGTGGTCCTTAATCCGGACTTTTGTCAGGGTATGTCGTTTTCTCATATGCAGAGTTAGCTTGGTCCGTCTAAAAACGTCTTAAGCATTGAAGTTTATAATACGTAAGTCACCGCGGCGTGACCGCGCGTGACGTATTTAATATGTTTTACCTATCTTTATTTATGTCTATACGTATTACGTAACTAGTTTATTACAAGATATAACATTGAGATAATATTGACAATTTCTTGCAATTTAATCCCTAGATTTAGATACAATATGATAAAATGATAGTTACTATTATAATGTGATATAAAATGATATTAAATTTAATCTTGGAGGATCGAAACTCTACGACCAATGGTCATACACATTGTATGAGATACAGCCTGGTGACAGACAGACGGACAGCGGAGTCTTAGTAATAAGGGTCCCGTTTTTACCCTTTGTGTACGGAACCCTAAAAACAAATAGTCGGCACATTAATGATTTTTTTTTGTTTACGTGGAGTTATGCGTTTAGGCATTTCGCCTCGCCGGGTAACTAGGACAGATATGTCGGACTCGTGGCCGAGGGACCAAATACCGACTAAACCCTCCACGGTATGCCCGTCTCGCAGCAATGGTGGCGGTGAACACGGGATCGCAGAGCATTCCACCGCGAACACTGCTGACAGCCGAAGCGGGGACAGCTTCGGCTGTCGGCCCGACCCGAAGGCCCTGGAGCCAAAGCTCTCCCTATCGAAGGCAGTGTGCAGGACGACACCACACACTGGTCCGTCATGATAACCTCAACGCCGGGAGGAGATGGAAAAACCCCGGGTTCCACCCCCGCAGGTTGCCTTAGCGATTTTTTATAGAGGTGGTCATCGGCCGTCATCATAGGCTCCCTGCCTAGACAGTTACTGGGACCGCAGTTTTATACAGGTCAACGGCATTCGTGTGCCCTCACGCACCCGGCCCGAAGGCCCCATCCGCGACCGCAGCCGCATGGCCCAAAGGCCCCCCACCAGCACGTACTCTGGTGAACTCTCCCTCATGGCCCCCCCACGACAGGACATTGGCAGCACCGGTAAGCAATAACTTGGAAACCAAGAGATTACTTACCGTTTCCCCCGGGGCTCACCGTCTCGGAACCTTTCCCTTTCCCCCGGATCACTCGGATCAAGAGGAACGAGAAGGGACCTTTCACACTGGGAGGTTTCCTGTCCGTAGCACCCCCAAAAGCCGGTTACACCTGAAGTTACCATGGTTAGCAGAACAATTTGCCACTGGGTTAACGGTTTAACCGCTTAACCGCGGGTTAGTGGGATGGTGCAAGTGGGCCTTAATGCATAGGGTTATTGGCATTGGGGATTGCAGAACCGGTACTATTTCAAAGAACTGGGATTTTCGGTACCAGGGTAGGGTTTGCTTTGCTGTTTGGTTTGCATTTCCAAATTAAAATCCCGGTTCTTTGTTCGGCTCTAAATCCCGGGAATTCCCGGTACTTTCGGTACCGGTATTTCCCGGGAGCAAACCCTAATTGGCATGTCCGATTCCGGTGAAATCCTACACTGTGGAGAGTTGCTTATGTTGTATGCGATAACCTCGATTGTCTTAGGTGTTCCGCGTATCACTTGAGGTGATCTATGGTATAATTAAATATCTATTTAATACTATTATTCCTACCTTAATCTCACCACAATGAAAAGCAGATTAGGCGAATCAACTGCAAACAGAAAATGCAAACGTTATCGGTATTATCTTCCGTTTACGTTATACCACAGATTATATAATAGGTTATACAATACAATACTTATACAATCTCTAAGCGTCACCTCTTCCTGCGAAAATATTTACTTTGAAGCTCAAAGCAAGTAAGTACTGTTGTCATATGCGTGCGCTCTTGAGGGATGGAACATACCTAATGCGACCAGATTAAAAATACGTTTTAACATTCCTGATAACATATCATGCCGGCTGTACACACTCGTCGAGAGACCCCGAGACAGGCCGAGAACGAGTGTGTACATACTTCTCCCTTCTCGTCTCGCCCTTCTCTTATTGGGTCAGTTTTTTGCCGGTATTCTCGGCGAGAGGCTCTCGATGAATGTTTGCCTACTACAGCCGGCATCACTGTAATAGGCAAATATTCATCGAGAGCCTCTCGCCGAGAATACCGGCAAAAAACTGACCCAATAAGAGAAGGGCGAGACGAGAAGGGAGAAGTATGTATTTTTGTTGCCCACCAAGCACTGGTAGGTAACAACAATGCCTCTACCGTTTTGACGTAGCGCTTAGGACTCTTTAGAGTAAGGCAGAGATGAAAATGAGACTACGACAGGGACAAACAATAATAGCGCTTTCTCTACTTGCTACATCTACTGAAAGCTTCATAAGGCCACCCCGTTTGGTCATTACTGTCATCACCTTCCTTGTCATATGAATCGCCTAACTTCAAACTTCAAATTCAGCCACTAAATTCAATTAATTAAATAAAGAGGCGCCTTTTTAGGGTTCCGTACCCAAAGGGACCCTATTACTAAGGCTCCGCTGTCTGTCTGTCACCAGGCTGTATCTCATGAATCGTTGTAGCTAGACAGTTGAAAATTTCACAGATGATGTATTTCTGTTGCCGCTATAACAACAAATACTAAAAACAGAAAAAAATAAATATTTAAGTGGGGCATGAGAATACAACAAACGTGATTTTTTTGCCGTTTTTTGCGTAATGGTACGGAACCATTCGTGCGCGAGTCCAATTCGCAGCACCCTTATTTGTCGACTAAATGACTGCCAGTGACATCGAAATCAACTTCATAAGAAGTGCGACGCGCGGGGCCCCGGCCCCGGCGCAGTGGTCTTGGAATCCTAACAGCAGTGTTCTTAGTTCTTAATATTATGCAACTGTTGTTTTTTTTTTATTCCGACTTCTAGGCACAGATCTTCAAACCAATATTTGCTTTGAGTATATTTCTTATTTTAGGTGTTTGCCGCTGCCTTAGAAAAAATATTGTGTACAACAGTACATAATTAGGTCTTAAAATTCTCGGGCCTGTCTTTACAAAACTTAACTACGTTTCGATTTGTAACTTTGGTCGTTTGTAACAAAATACAACGTAGCGGCCCCCTTTTTTTAATATCTATGGTTAAATTTAAATAATCACAATTTATTAAGCAGTGGCCCTAGAGAGCACGTTGATGATGGGCTCTTAAATTTGGAATTTTGGAGCAAAGTAGGCACATCTTTCGATATGAGAAAAAAACATCATCCTCATAGGTACGTATCAGTAAAATCGTACTGAGATAATCGCCTAGATAGTAAAGTGCACCTCTTTAAATGCAAATCAACGTAGGTATACGACAGAGCAGATGTTTCATTTTAAAGATTACAATTATTCATACTCTATGGCTGCAAGCACAACGACGTGATTGTATCATAATATTTATATATTTATATTTTACTAGCTCGTGCATTTTTTTGGGAAATAAGACATAAGTATTGTTTAAAATGTTTAAATTGCTTGATGGTGCACTATTTCGGCAATATGTGGTGGTTTTTGCATGTAAGTGGAAATATTATTAAAGCTAATACTGGTTGGACACTTTAAATTTTGAATTATTTTGTCAAATAAAGTAATAATAATGAATTAATGATTTAAGATATTTGCGTCTAAGATTGCCCGTATTTAAACTTAATTTCATACTTTTTTAAGTGTGAAATGAATGGGTTTGCGTTTAAGATTGCCCGTATTTAAACTTAATTTCATACTTTTTTAAGTGTGAAATGAATGGGTTCAAATTTTGCGTTCATTTTTGCTAGTACCAAAGAAAAACCTGCAAGTTCAGATTAAAAATACGATGGAACATTTTAATAGGCCTACATTAAATATACCTATAGGTATACATAGGCCATAAAGTAGGTACATTTTAATGTACCTACTTTAAAAATATGAGTTCTCTGAGGTTTTAATTTTTTATTTTCCAATACATAATTAAATTTTTAACATTAAACAGATAAATTATACATACATGGTGTTGGGTTTAGATTATAAAGACATAAGAATCCAACTCTTCAGCGTGAAGCCAAGCCGGCACGGTGCGCAAAAAAATGCGGTGCGGTGATAAAAATTAAATGATTGTTTAAGTAAGGGAAGGAAGTAGGGAAGATCTAATAAGGTTTTCAATCGGTAATAAGGAGTTTTGGTGTTTCCAAAATGGACAGCAGCGGAGCAAATAAGTAAATTTTGGTAAAAAAGGCATAATTTTAGATTTATTCAAAGCGGAATGAGAGTTGATGTCGTTGTCGAGCAAGCGATCGGCGCAGCTTTTGAATTTAGTAATCGCGTCTGTAATAATGCTGGGGATGGCTTCTTCGAAAATTGGTGACCCTAGGAGGTTTAGTGAGTCCTTGCTGACTACTTTTATATTTTTGGTTTGATACAAGATATATACAGTGGTACTACGTAAACGAAATTAATAACTAGCTTAAATCTAAAATAGGCCCTTGAGGCATTGTACCAAGGATGCTGGCGGCATTTCCCCGCTGTATCGCAATGCTGATACGTTGTGCGAGAAAGCCGCCAGCTCTTCGGTCACCAGTTACGTCAACCAGACGCTTCGCGATTTCTGCAAACAACTTATGCGCGCTGGGACCCCATGGACCTAGAGTTTCAACTCCAAATGGAACGAAATGTTTCAATTTTTGGTTTTATATTTTAATTTGGCGTGGATGCACGCGGCGCGCAGTGCGGCATTCAGTCCGTGCCTTAAGATATACTAGGTACTTACATATATTTTAGTATAGCGTATCCATGAACCTTTAGCTGCCTGATTAAAAATTCTTCATATTTAATTCTGATTTTTAACTCCCAGTAAACCTGAATTTCCTCGCCTACGGTCTTGGCTCGAACTGGCCGTCTCCCGTGTTGGTGAAGCTAGCTGATCCCACGGAAACCATACTCCCAAAGCCCCTGGATCCAACGGAAGCATCTTGGATTGTTTCTATATACTTCCTTTTAGGAGCAGCAGGTGAGTACGAGCGCAAACAATTTAAAAAGGCCAAGCTGGCTTCGGGATTTTAAAGATTTTTGCGTCCGAGGACTTAGGTGGTTATCACTTCGGAGCGACGTCTCTGAATCTCTATTTGTATGCAAAAATCGCATGGTATAACACACTGACTCCGCCTCTGCGAAGGTGAGAATCGCACGACGATTCGTGTTTTCGGACGGAGATGCGGTGCACGCCGCAGGCTCCATAGTACCGTACGGATTTTCTTACATAAACGCGACTAGTCGCGCATCGCAGCTTCGGAGAAAACCGCACCATCGTACCGTACCGTCGTTCATCCGTCGTTGCCGCACGCGAATTTGTCGCTTCACACTTTGCAGCGACATGCGACGATGCCGTCGTTTTTGGCAAGTTGTGATGAGTGAGCGGCTGCAGGATTGAAGATTGTACGAGTTTCAAGTTTATTTATCCCCTCGGGTTAGTTCTAAAGTGTCTTGTAAGTTTACTTTTCAATTTAACAATTTAAACTCTCGCGTTTTGTGACCACAGCTAGTGCAACCTTAGTTAAAACGTCGGAAAAAAGGTAAAATAATGAAATTTAATCGCGTTAGACCCGGTAATGACATTATTATACCTTTCAATTGTTACAATTTCTAAATTTTTATTATTCCAGGCTACTTGGTGGCATTTACTTTGGTAGATGTCATAGGACGTAAGAAATGCGTGCTCCTATCCAGCGTCATCAAGTTGGTGTCAGCTCTGCTATTCCTGTTCGGGAACGATGTATGGATGCTCATGCTAGGCAGGGCCGTCATTGGCACGGCGGATGGCATCATACTGTGTGTAATACCGGTGTACGCTTCAGAAATTGCCAGTGTAAGTTTTTATACAGGTTGAAATTTTATTCACTGGCCAATAAAAAGCTCCCCACTATGGTCCAAAATTAACTCGAATATTTTCGTTCAGGGGCCCGTTTCTTAAAAGCTTGTAATTTGTAATAATAATAAAATAAAATAAATCATTTACTTCAAACTAAAAAGTCCATACATTCAAACAAACATTACAATCTTATTACTAGTGTTAGTATGGCATAAAAAACTAAAACTAAAAACCACTCGTTCGTTCGTTCGTTCGTTGCTATCATATGGTCAATGGTCAATACCGTAAACCGTAATGAGTAGGTAGTAATGACACTTTCAAAATTTAAAAACCAACCGTTACCTACTACCAACAAGTCTACCGAGGGTGTTTATGTGACTGCAACGAAACTACCCAAGAGCTTATAAAATTAGGACTTACAGAGTAAAAGTCTTGGTATCTACTACGGGATCTGATAACTTTTTAGTGTAAACGCTTTATTCATAACATATAGACATATAGGTAGTATATACAAGTAGTTATAGACATGAAACCGAGCGACGGGGTAAGAGAAAGACATATTCATGTATTGACAGTTTCATGTATGGCAGCATAATCCTTTTTCTCTTTCACTTTTATAAAAATGTCGGTATTTTGCCATCGCCTCCTTGCTATGATGCCATAACCCGACCATGAAAAAGTGCCTGGTCGGTAAAGACCATAGACATAGTATAGTAGTTATAGACATGAAACCGAGCGACGGGGTAAGAGAAAGACATATTCATGTATTGACAGTTTCATGTATGGCAGCATAATCCTTTTTCTCTTTCACTCTTATAAATTTCGCTATTTCGCCATCGCCTCCTTGCTATGATGCCATAACCCGACCAAGAAAAAATGCCCAATCGGTAAAGACAAAGCATGGCACTATTTACTCTTTCCTCTTATAGGAACCGCAATAAGACTATCTTTCTCTATCAAAGAGTGTCAGGCCCTTTATTCATATGTTTTTTTTACAGAAAGAAGTCCGTGGCGCCCTCGGCACGATGCTGCAGGTCTTCTCCTCCATTGGCACAGTGATTATGCTCAGCGTTGGACCTTTCATCTCCTACTTTGAACTGAATCTCATGCTGATGTTGCTAGTTTTGGCGACCAGCATTCCTACACTTTTCTTACCTGATAGTCCTAACTTCTTGTTTTCTAAAGGTAGTTTTAATTTTTTTTCTATAGTCTACTTTTTTTACTATGAAGCCGAGCGACCAGGGGTAAGAGAAAGATATATTCATGTGTTGACAGGTTAACGTATGGCAGCATAATCCTGTTTCTCCTTCACTCTTATAAATTTCGGTATTTCGCCATCGCCTCCTACCCTATGCTGCCATAACCCGACCATGAAAAAAAGCCCGGTCGGTGATAAGGACAAAGCATGGAACTATTTTCTCTTTCCTCTTATAGGAATCGCAATAAGACTATCTTTCTCTTACAAAGAGTGTCAGGCCCTTGAGTTAACACAATATAATATTATAATATCAGCCAGTGTGAGACCACCATACATTTCATATTATGAATGTCTTGTATGTGCATTTTATTGGTACATTTTATAGCAAAAAGAAAAAAATATTAATTCTGCCATTGTTTCCTTACAAGACTAAATCTTCTTTTCGAAAAACGTGGTACTTACTTAATTAAGAATTAATTTTTAACTTTTTTTTTTAGTTGGACCCGAAGCCTCCAAAAATGTCCTCATTTTCCTGCGAGGCTCTGAGCATCGAGCCGACGAAGATATAAAAGAATATGCCGCAAACAGAACTGACGAGAAAGTCAGCCTACGGATCATTTTCCGTAACAAATTGTTCCAGAAAAGTCTTGCGATGACTGAATTTATTTTTATCATGGTCTTGTTGACAGGATTTAATTCTGTAACATCGTATCTTCAAACTATTTTGGATACGACGCAGACGAACGTAAGGTCAGAAGTGGCGTCAGGGATTATTGGTGCCATTAATGTCGTAGCCAGTCTTTCGACTCTGATGACTACTGATAAGTTTGGAAGGAAGCCTATTTTAGTCTCCACTTTATTTGGAATGACTGTTGGCATGGTAAGTTCTAAAATAGAGAAATAAGTAAGTTTATTGTGCTCACTAGTACGCACGTAGATAAAAGGGGCTACAGTATGGGGTTCTTCAAAAAAGGAGTGTACAGGTTTTTAAAGGGTCGGCAACGCGCATGTAATATCTCTGGTGTTGCAGGCGTCCATAGGCTACGGTGACTGCTTACCATCAGGCGGGCCGTATGCTTGTTTGCCACCGTCGTGGTTTTAAAAAAACGTAGATAAAAACCCATTTATAATAACTAATAATAAGTTTCAAGCCATTTTTGAGAAAACCTATCTGTAATAAGATTTAGTAAGCTTAATACGTATTAAGTTTTAAGCGAATTTCAAACTTATGGATAGCTAGCTGTGCCCAAGGGTTCGCCCGCGTGGAATTCGGTCTGTGTCAGTAAGCGGCTAATTCACCCCTAATTTCTCTCCCTCTCCCCTGGAGGCGGAATTTGAAGTAAAGTTGACAGATGAATACACTAGAGCACTGTAGTCCAGATAAAATATTTTACAATTAGGTGCCACTAAATAAAACTACACTCCAAAATCAATAGTTTTTTTCGCCCTTGTTCAAATTTTTGACGTGATTTAAACGACATAGAGTAGTAGGTGTATATCGGACGATACAGTACCATTTTTGTATTTTTACGTCCTTGATTGTACCTATCAGTAAGGTAATTTAAAATGGTTTCAGGCCTACAACACAAAACAATTGCTAGCTGATATTGAAAAAATAAATTAAGGTAACTTGTGGCAGCAGTGACTTTTGGTGACGTAGGTTTCAGAGAGCGGAGTTTTAGAAAAATCGTACCGCTTTTATAAATCACAACACTGTTGCAAAAAAATTTATTAGCAATTTTGAGGATTTTCTCTAAATCCTCAAAATTGCTAATAAAATTAAAAAAAATCAGGATTCGAATGTATAAACATTCGATTTTTTGACTTTCGCTCCATAGAAAAAAAAATCACGAATATAAGTCCAAAATGCACTGAAAATTTCTAACAATGTAAGTATGCACAAAAGCTAAAAATAAGAAAATTGCTCCTAAAAATGCGCAAACGGGCCCTGGAGGGAAAGTGCCTTAAAACCTTAAGTTAGCTCATTAAAGCTTAAAGGAAACATTCTTTTATTTTTAAAAAGAAACATAACTGCATTCAAAGATTATTTTTAAATTCGTTTGTCTCGTCCGGGAATCGATCCGACAGAAAATAAAAAAAAACCGGCCAAGTGCGAGTCGGACTCGCGCACGAAGGGTTCCGTACTATTACGGAAAAAACAGCGAAAAAATCACGTTTGTTGTATGGGAGCCCCATTTAAATATTTATATTATTCTGTTTTTAGTATTTGTTGTTATAGCGGCAACAGAAATACATCATCTGTGAAAATTTCAATTGTCTAGCTATCACGGTTCATGAGATCCAGCCTGGTGACAGACAGACAGGCAGACGGACAGACGGACGGAGAGACGGACAGCGGAGTCTTAGTAATAGGGTCCCGTTTTTACCCTTTGGGTACGGAACCTTACACTCGTCTGTCGTAAAAAAATATCCATAAAATCGAATATTTAGTACTTACAAGAATATTTTTTGACAAGCGAGATTGAAAAAAAAAGTAAAAATCTTTGAATGCAGTTTTGTTTCTTTTTAGAAATAAAAAAATATTTCCTTTAAGTATACATATATATTGTGATCATATCAAATTTTCTTTCAGGTCGGCCTTGGTACATTTTTCAAGCTTACACGAGATGAAACTGAAATTTCGGGCTTTTTAAACTTCCTGCCACTTCTATCCCTACTTCTGATAGTTTTCTGCTACAGTGCAGGTAATTTTAAATTGTATCATTGACTATTGGGCAGTGGCGTAACAAGGGGGGGGAGGGAGCAGAGGGGGCAAGTGCCCCGGGCGCCATCCAAGGGGGGTGGGGGGGGGGGGGGGGGTGCCAAAATGGGCAAAAGCCAGCAGCAGGGAAACTTTTGTCAGTCGTCAGGGAGCGCAAATTTGGTGACTGCCCCGGGCGCCATATTCTCTAGCTTATTTTTCATCACACTCGCTCAGTAAATGTGGAATTGCACGCAGGCTTAGCGGGAACTATAGAAAAAGCGTTTTCCCTAGGGAGTTATGAAGTTTCTATTATTATAAATTATAGTTAACAGTTTTTTTGTCTTTATATTTCATTTTTGTATCGCAAGTGTGATGAAAAACATTGTGTGTAACTCGGGACGTAATAATATTGCAAACTCGAGTTTATAAATCGCTCCGCGATTTAAGTATGCTCTCGTTTGTAATATTTAACTTAAGCCCCATGTTGCACGATGTACTATTATTTAGTGTAGCCGCCGTGCAGTTCAAGATCACGACGGCTCAAATAAAAAGCTTATATCTCATCGCGCGGCGCGCGCGACGCTAGGCGCTGTAGTAGGTACGTGACGCCCGCCCGCCGTGACCGCTACTCACTCAAGCACTTTTAGTGCTCAAAAATGGAGACCTAGGCTCTCCGAAACATGTCGCGCGAGTGACTAAAAATAAATAAAAATTAGCCTAAAGTTAATCTCACGATAGTTTAAATTCGATTTCAAAAAGTTCCAATTCGGTTGTATGTTCCAGGCACGGGCTCCCTCGTCTGGTTACTCATAACGGAGCTCTACGACGACCGCTCCAGAGGTGTCGGTGTAGCTTCTACACTTCTCTTGGCAGCCGTCCCATCTTTCCTCTGCGTTCGATATTTCACAGCTCTCATAGACGCTATCGGACCGACGCCCACGTTCTGGATCTCGGCTGCGTTTTGCGTCATACTAGCGATGTTTGTGGCATTTAAATTGCCAGAGACTAAAGGAAAGAGCTTTACGGAAATTCAACATGAGTTGGGGAATAAGGATAAGCTGACGAGTACTCGGATTTGATGTATTAAAGAAATTTGACAGAGAAAAAGCTATACAGTACAAATTCGTGAGCATTTTATAAGGTACAACAGCTTTATTCTTCGGAATCTTCTGATGTGGAATTCGTTGAAATATGATAAATTACTTTTTTACAAGCTTTTATTTATCTTGCCCTGTTAGTATGTATGTGAGTGTGTTAGTTAGTTAGTGTGGGTCAAATCATACAAGCTAAAATTGAAGAAGCTAGAAATTTTGCATAAAAGTAGTTACAATTATGTAATAACTACAAAATTTGATATTGTATCTATTATGAAAAATGAATGACTGAAGACTTGCAGATATACTTTGAACTGTAGTATATAGGTATCACTATTTGGAAAACTATTATGCTGGCACCACACTTCGCCTTATTTGGCAAATATTCGTGTTGCATCTCTTTCCTTTGACATACAAAACAAAAGGGATGCAACACGAATATTTGTCAAATACAGCGAAGTGTGGTGCTGGCATTAGACGTTGGCAGATATTTTTGGCGCGTAATTATATCTTCTGTCATTCATGCTGACTGTAATAACCCACGATAAGTTTTTCAATTTGGAAAAGTTTTATACAAATGAACTGTTTATATTTTTTTTGGAAGCAAACGCCCGAGTCCCTATCAGGCTCAAGTTCTTAGATCAATCAAGCTTATCTCTACTTGCCTGCTCTTTTAGAACTTTTGCCCTTATTGTAGGTTATTTAGGACCGTATTACTGTTACTGGGTCATAGAGTTGGACTAGGTTAACTCTGCACAGGTTTAAGGTAAAGGACATTTTACTACATTTTATAAAATAGCTTTCCATCAAATTTATAATGATTTCGCCAATGTGTGCTCTCAGAGCATGGAGTTATTCGGTAATTGCTTTTAGTAAGTTTACTTTATAAATACCCACAATGGATTGCCGGGTATTGACTAAGGAATGCCACAGAATAAATAATAGTACTACCGTAAAGAAAGGAAACTTACATACATACAAAACCGAAGTTTGACAGCGGTTCAGGGACGATTGATGCTATCCCTTTCTAATACATGGCACTATTCCTTTCGGCTATTTAGGGTTGTCAAAATTCAAGTCATTATCTTATCTGTGGTCTGTGGTCGTGCATGCAAAGGGACGTCAAGTTGTGTCAACCCTAATAATTGCTCGGAGCAATGCTGCTGAGCTGAACGGAGCCGTAAATACCCGAAAGGAGGAGTTTCGAACCCCTGGTAATACGCGTTTCAAAACTATTTCTTCATTAGCTACAAACTGGTCAGTGGCCAATAGCGCCAAAATAATTATACGTTGTCGAAACAAGGAGTTCTATGACTAAGGAGGAGAGTTTTATGCCTGTTTCTTAGAGAATTTAACAACCGGAGTCGCTTTGTCTGTAATTTAACAACTGGAGTCGCCTTGTCTGTAGTTTAACAACTGGAGTCGCCTTGTCTGTAGTTTAACAACTGGAGTCGCCTTGTCTGTAGTTTAACAACTGGAGTCGCCTTGTCTGTAATTTCCTGTAAAAATAGGTCTGCCGATTTTTAGGGGGAGGGGCACGTTAAATGTAGGTATGGCTATTTGTACGTCGTACAAATAGCCATATCAGATATACGTCAGTCCATGTAATGAGTATGACCATTGGGCGAGGTTTTCGACAGAGGGGTAAGCTCTTGAAGGCGACTCCGGTTGTTAAATTCTTTAAGGACTGGCTGGTTAGGCATGTGCTAGAATCTATGAATTTAAACATCCTCTAACTGCAGCTCATGTCATTTTGACATCCTTCATAAGACAATCAAATCAATAGAAAAATTCATAATGACTGTAAAATCCATGTAAAATAAAATAAAAATATAACCATTCAACCAAAAGATACAATGCTCAACTTTCAAAAAACATGTGCTTATGTAGCTGCTTCCCTAACTGCTGTCTATACCGAATAAAGATCATCAACAAATTTCTAGGACTATTCGGATTACATTGTAACTGTGTGAGCCCGGCCTGCATGGCGACCAGACTACAATAATGGGTGAAAACAAAGAAACGTCCGTCGCGAAGAACTTTCTAGATATCTGCCAAGGAACCTACGATTTCTTAAGAAGGGTGGTGCATAATATGTGCATGTGTGCTTGCTTGCCGGGCCTCAAGTGCTTGTTTCGCTTCGAGGTACTAAACAAGATACTTACCTTTCTTGGACTTAGATGCAATTGTGGGAATCTAGGCTGTTTGGCCACTAGGGCTGAAAATCTGGCGACGGCCGTTAGGGATGATATTGATAGAGCTATTGATGAAATTCAAATTAAAAGGCCATAAAGTTTTCTGATTCATTGAATTAATTGTTTTTTTTCACGCTATTTTTGATTCATTGGTACCTAGTGTAAAAACACTCAACTATATAGGCGTGGCTCACTCCGCGATTTCGCCGCGTCGCTACAAGTACATGCGGCCCACACTAATTTTGGTGTCTAGCAGTAGTAGTTGCCGCGCACCGGCACCGATACGGAACGGATGCCTGCTCGCGTTTGCGCCTATATCACTCGTAATAAGCGCGTTTTGTTAGAGAACCTGCTGTACCTAGTACCTACTATTATTTATTCTGTGACTATAGTCCAAATCTTCCATCTGTGGTCCAAAACTAACTCGAGTAACTATGTATCTTCGTTAAGGTGTGATTATTTGAATGATGCAGTTCTAAAAACTAAAATTAAATATATATTTAGTTACGTATAAAACTTGTGGGTCATAGTTGTAGTAGGGGAACGTCTGGAATATAGTTGGGTGTTTTTACGGTACCTATTTTATCTACCTCCCTGTCTTGTCTATATGTAAAAAGTTACTTCAGTGGGGTGTAGCTTTATCACTTGAAAATGTGAGGTCATTCTGAAAATTTTCCATTTTCGGAGTTATCCGACAGTCTAAAGAGATGTATCCATTTAGTGAAATCACCTGGCAAATCTAATAAAATTTATTCGTCCAACGTAATCATCTGGGTAATCTGGATGATCGACTTTCGAGATCTCGGTGGTTATCGCTTGTTGTCCTATTACAATATGTCTTGGCTTAAATAAGTTTTAATATAAACTTATTCTATTTTAGGTAAAAGGGGACTCCCGTGATTATCACGCGCTCTGATACCGCTAGAAAAAGATGCAGATAACATAGTGTTTTCAAAACATGTACGTAACTTAATGTCTTAAAATATTGTCTTGGATTGTGTACTTAAGTATAAATAACAAAGTCATTATAAAAAATAATCAGTTTTCTTATTGTACGACAATTTATGTATATGCAATAATATATTGCTAAACAAGGCGTGCAAAGTATATATTACGCACTTATGTTTGGGTATCAGATATTTTTGCACGATTTGATCATAAACTGTAATCATACTTTTTTAAATTATAGACCGAGCTCTCCGGAACTGTGTTGTGTGCATAATGATTAAACAACATATTAACATCTGGGAGACCGAGCTTTGCTCGAAAAACATATAAAAACTCAAAAATGCGCGTTTGCCCAGAGATAAGACCTAGCCAGATCATTTTTTCGCCCCCGAAAACCCCCATATAGCTTTCATCGTAATCGTTAGAGTAGTTTCCGAGATCCCCGAAATATATAAAGATACACGAATTGCTCGTTTATAGGTATAAGATTCTACTTCTTTTAAGCAAATATTACGGTTAAACTCACGTGTTTTAGTAATGTCTCATGACAGTTTAAATACGAATTATAATTCTGATTAGTGATTTATTAATTTGTTCCTATACTTCAAGAAACCCGATGCTGCCAGGCTGAAAACTGGTGTCGTTTCTACCACCATCTTTTTGAAATATCTCCTTACAATTTTCCTATTTTTCCGTCAAATAATTCACCTTCTTTTACAAAAACTTAAGTGACTAGCTCTCAGCGTAATTGCACCACCTGATAAATATTGGTATCAATTTAAAGAAAACGGCACCAACACATCAGGATTTTTGAAGATGATGAGAAGTCAAACTGGTCTAAAATTATTCAGATGACTGTTCTGGAGGGCCGGCACTATAGTAACAAAATACGGCCACGTTTGCTGCCCTCTCGACATTTTACTGACCTGAAACTCAGACCGGTAGTTTATGCAATCAGTCGCCATTTCAGGCTTCGACGGACCAAACTTTTACAGCGGTTTGATTTTTCATTTTAAAAATGATTTTCGATGTGTCAGGAGCTGTGTGAGTTCACGAAGTTCGGTACTAGGACTCTGCTATAAGTGAGTTAAAGCTGGCATGGAATATACAATTGGAATAGGGTGCATGTGGTGTTAGTAAAGTTAGCCAATTAATTCAATGTTTGTTAAAGTAGTCGTCAAATACCTACGAAATCACACAGTTTTTCGTCTTAAACTCTAGCTGCTTAGGAATCCTTACAAACAGTTTCTTGTAAATTAGATAGTTTGAGTCCCGGGGAAGGACATATGATAGTTTTCATCACAAAGTCGCAAGCAGAAGCTAGAAAGAATTGAGTAACTATTTTCTGAATAACGTCACGCTAGTAGAATTTGTGTTCATAGACTACTAGCGTGACGTTATTCAGACTACTGAGGAAAATTAAAGAAATGTGTAGTAACGGTTCACTCTTACCCTATATGCAAATTTACATATAAATACGTAAAATTACCCATTTTCATGTTAGTATGTTGCCCGTTGGTATGTTGTTACTTAGAGGCTAATCTGTCTTCCTGATCATAATTCAATACGCTCGACATCCAGGGTTTAGTTTCGGAGAAATGTGCATAAGACTAGATCTAACGTCAAAGTGGGATTTGGAAAAGTTTTGTTATTTGAACTTGTGGCACTCTTAGCTCAAACGCGTACCTACATAATCTTTTTTGTAGATTTGTTTACGAGTTATTTACGGAAAAAGGGATATCTTCCCCAACTCGTTAGCTTCATCGATCAGTAGTTTTAGTAAGTATGTTGTTTAACCTTTTTTTATTTTCCCTATTTTTCCTTCGTTTGGTGAGCTATATGTAAATAACTAATGTGCTCATAATTGGCATACTAGCGCCGCAGTCGTGCACATAGCTCAATACTATCGTCAAGTTGACACGGAAATGCGACAGGGGAAGGCTTTTAGAGTAAATAACTTTCTTTCTTTCATTTTGAAGGTTAAATAACTCGTAAATATCTGAAAAGCTCAGGATTACTTTATTAAAAAAGGTACTTATCACGTAAGTAGTTCCAAAAAAATGGCTACAAAATGTAATAAAACTTCAAAGGTTTTATCTGGTAACAAATGATCGGTTTTTGCGTTTAGTACATAAATCAAGGGATAAAGGATACGACGTACATACGACGGCTCAGTCACTGTAAATGTTTTCCAGATTTTATTTTAAACCTACTTGGTACGTAGTGGTTATATACTCTTTGCTTGGTACTGGTTTATAGATGATTGATATCAAAAAATTTAATCGTTCCCGTCATAGACATAGTATATACAAGTTATAGATGCGCCACCGAGCGATCGGGGGTAATAGAAAGAATATTCATACAAAATTTGGGCAGCATAGGATTTTTTCTCTTTCACTCTTATAAATTTCGGTATTTCGCCATCGCCTCCTACCTATGATGCCACCCGGTCGGTGATAAGGACAAAGCATGGCACTATTTTCTCTTTCCTCTTATAAGAATCGCAATAAGACTATCTTTCTCTATCAAAGAGTGTCAGGCCCTTAACCATCGCCCACACTGTTAACTTACAGTTCGTAAACCTTATTACAAAAGGGATAAGGTCCACCGGTGAATGAATGGATGAATGAAATTGTTTATTCACAATGAACATAATATGGTAACATAAGATCTTAATTTATTATACATTGCTTCCCATTATATATTCAGTCGATTCAGTCAAGATAGACATGTGAAAATATTTGTCAGTGATATAAGTCACTCAGTCTAATATAAAATTAGAATTAGATACAATTACAAGATTAATTACAATTGCTGCAATTGCTGCCGTTTTGGCATTAAACCATAGAAGCGGAGCGTGAATCTCGCGACCTAAACGCGTAAGCGCCATGAATTTTTACGGCACTTACGACGTTTTGGTCACGTGATAAACAGGTTGTGTTGTGATTGCGACAATTTCATTGTTTGGTATGTCGTCTCTATAGTAATAATAACTCAATGGTGTAAATCGCCGTTTGATTTATCGGCGATACTTAACTGGCGGCAGATGTGGCGAATTTATGTGTTTACGTCTGAAGCGTGGAGTTTGAGATACAAAGATTAGTACGATATGGAGCTCAAATTAATAGTTTATCTAGATTTAGGTCACCAACAAGTTGTTGGCAACAAAACAGTCACGTGGTATCGGTGGTATAGTGAAAACGTATCCATCTAATGTTAAAATGGTATTAATTGGTTGGTATTGGTTGGTGGTAATGGTACCAGTATTTTTTCAAACTTTTTCATGACGATTATACTTGGCGTGACAAAATACTTCGTGACCCTCTTTTTCATGTGGCCTTAGTCACCTTAGGAGTTAGCTAGGAGTGTGCGTGACTTCTAACGCTGCCATACGCCATACCCAATATAGGTACCCATTACCCATAAATGTATGTACTCAATAGTACGACAGGTTAGTTAGATAAAAAAAAAGTTAGTTGTGGACTCAGTCACTTGTGCCGGTATAACGAAGTGGCAGTGTGTCTCAAAGAAACACCTTATTTTTTGTTTGTATACCAACGTTGCGAAGTGTAAATGTGTAAGTTTTGTTCCATGTTTGCCGAGCAAATGTAGGAGTTGATCAGACTTCAAACATATTGTGTTGAACCATAGAGTAACTTATACTAGAGCGGTACTGTCATAGTAAATTTTGTAACACCAGTAAATTCACTGCCATCTGTCGACACACTTTAAAACTAAAAACAAATATTTATAAAAATACGATAAAATGTATTTAAATATGGATAAATGATTTTTTTATTTGCATTAATTATTTTTATATGATTTTGAGCCATGTTCTTTCACTGGTATGCGTTAAAATTATAAATAACAAACGAAACAGTCAACGCCCTCTATAAGAGTGTAGGCCAAAACTAGTGGCGCCATCTGATCGAGAATCAAATTTTCGTGATTTTCGAGGCACGTTTTTTCCTTAGACTGTATCCATCTATTACGGAGTTATATCTATCTTTGGTTGAACGTATAAAGTTATAGAGTATGTGTTGAGCATTTGTGACACAGTGTACACACATGATACATGGCAACAGTTAGTCAACTAGAAGTCCACATTTTAGTTATAGGAATTATGATACTTATGATTCAAAGTGCACAAACTAAAAACTAACGCTGAGTCTTACGTAAGCGAACAACTCGCGAACGCGAAGCGGCGCGACGGCCCCACGGCGTTCGCGTTCGCAACGAGATCTCCCACGTAGGACACTTCTATAACCCTTGAAGTGGCAGGAACCGCCTCGCGGACAATTAACGTCATTTAAATTTGGATGGATGGATTGTGGGGGAGGGGAACGTCAAATGTATACGTAACGTAAAAATAGCCATGTCAGATAAATGGCAGTCCACACATTGTGTATGACCATTGGCCGACTATTTTCGACAGAGGGGAACGCCTGTTAATGGCTACTCCGTTTGGTTATATCCTCTAAGGCTTTTGTAGATAATTTGAGAGTTCTCTCAAGTCACGATAAGAATACAATTTTCGTATTAATGATTAGAGTGAAAATCTGAGTCGAATCATCGGGCTCAAAGGACTCAAGTCTTAACCAACACTGGAAATGAGTGATATTGACGCTTTACTGCCATGTACCTACCCAGCTTTTGCAATAACAACACTTTAAACTACCTTCAAAATTCACTGTCCGAGTTTTTTTGGTTTACTTTTTAGGGTTCCGTACCCAAAGGGTAAAAACGGGACCCTATTACTAAGACTCCGCTGTCCGTCTGTCTGTCACCAGGCTGTATCTCATGAACCGTGATAGCTAGACAGTTGAAATTTTCACAGATGATGTATTTCTGTTGCCGCTATAACAACAAATACTCAAAAGTACGGAACCCTCGGTGGGCGAGTCTGACTCGCACCCGGTTTTTTCCTTTATTTGAGCCTACTGCGCCTTAATCCTAGTCCTAATCCTCCTTACGCCATTCTTGTTACGGACTTCCGGTTCGAACGCCATCTTGATAGTAGCCTCGTGATTAATTCCTTTGTTTTTTGCTCATTAATATTGTTTAAAGTGTAATATCGATAGCTTTATTATACAATAATCTAATGTGGTAGTGTGCAGTGAATGGAGAATTAATCACAAAGCGTGTTTAACCACCATTTTGGAGTCAACGGCCGGTAGTCCACGTGCTTCTCGTAAAATCCAGCTATCGGTTTTACGAGACGACTACAACAACCACCGAACAGCGTCGTGCTCTAAGAGCATTTATTTTGTTCCTACCCTTTTACGTGACATTGGCTACGGGCAACACCGCCCTCAAGTCCATCAAGAAAAAAAAAAGACATTCTTGTTACCCGAAGCACCCGAAGATTCTTATTCTACTCTAAGGGCTCTTATGACGAGGGTAGGCACGACAATTTGATGGTTATGGAAAAATAATCATCAATAAATAAAATGCCGACGATAATAAATTGCTTAAATATTGTACGATAAGAATTTAAACGGTTTTGTATCAAGCTTTGCAGCTTTTTTGTGCAAAATCTAAATTCGAAACCCAAACTTGTTAGGATTCCGTACCCAAAGACTCCACTGTCTGTCAGTCTCTGTCTGTCTGTCCGTCTGTCACCAGGCTGTATCTCACGAACCGTGATAGTTAGACAGTTGAAATTTTCACAGATGATGTATTTCTGTTGCCGCTATAACTTCAAATACTAAAAACAGAATAAAATAAATATTTAAGTGGGGCTCCCATTCAACAAACGTGATTTTTTTTCATTTTTTGTACGGAACCCTTCCTGCGCGAGCCCGACTCGAACTTGGCCGGTTTTTTTTTAAATGGTTGTTATGGCTAAAAGATGTACAAGTTGTGAAATGAAAAGTTAGAAGAATTTTCGGAAATTTCAGGAAAGTTTTACAGGAAACAAAGGAAAAGGTTTATTACGTGTGTCATACATTTGCTACTAAACGCAAGTATCAAGTAGCAAATGTATAGGTATTATCACACAATAAACACTAATCGATGTGTACAAAGGCCAAGGCCAGCCACACTTCCCAGGTAGCAAAGTGACATCAGCGACGTCATAATGACGTAACGGACGTCATAATGACGTAACGGACGTCATAATGACGTATAAATGCTACGGGTTACCCCTATTGACATTATTTATTTGTGTTTGTCATGAATATTTAGTTCCCAAGTAATCTTTAATTGTTTTACTTGTGTTTTTCATATATTTATGTAGTATATCCATATGTATATTATATTATACCTATCGTCGTCAACTAGGTATTACTCGTAGGTACTCAACACATGCTAACTGGGACTAGATCGATTTGTATACGCGTGTCGTTTGTTTTCATTCTTGTAGGTAAAATAAACAATAGTTATATTTTAAAAACTGTAATAGATGTCATATATTAAAGGAAAAGGGCTTCGTCACTTTTTCTTTAATATATGACATCTATTACAGTTTTTAATTTATATGTGTATAGTAGTGCGACTACTTAAAAAAAAATATATTGAATAAAATAATTTGATTTGTTCCCAAACTTGTTAATAGTTATATTTGTTTTACATGGTGGAAAAGTTGTTGTTTAACCGCTTGCGCTAAGAAAAGTAGAACCTTGAGCGTTGCGAGGGTTTCAAGGCACGAATTTTAAACAAATTTTGCCACCGAGTGAAACACAATTTTTCACCACACCAACACGAGGAAAATACTTACTGTAAAATATCAAACACAATCAAACCAAATCAAATGAACGGTATTAAATATTTATCATTCAAATTCATCATTTAAAAGCCAATTCTACCAGCCAACATATGGAAACAACTCAAAATTTGCATTCGATTCCTTTGCCACACATGTGGACAAAATGCAACTTTCTCATTAGTTTTTGAACAATTAAGAGAGCCTTAATTTATCTTTTACCTGCTGGTGTGGTGAAATAGTAGATTGTTAACCAAGGGATGAAAGGCAAGTGCCGAGGTATTTTAGTCCGAGGCTGAAATTATGCCTTTCACCCGAGTTAAACACTCTACTTTTCATTTCGAATACGAGGAAAGTAAGTAAAGTTGTATATCAAATCCATTTAAACTCAAATTTCAATTGCTTATCGTAAAAAAAATAAAAAAATCGTACTTCGAACGTAAAATGCTCTAGTGCAGACACGTATCATTTTCTGCACACCTTTTAGAACAAGAATGACCCTCTTTCAGAGCATGAGAAATGAAATCTATTTTTTATACTCTTACTATATTAAACCTCTCTTGTCCCCCAACTGTCATCCCCAGATCGGCCAGTTTCATTTCACGAACCCTGTCTCAATGTTGCTACGTCACCTGGATTATTGTGACGCTTCAAGCTGATATTGATATCCGATCTATATAAAATAAATGACAGTTTTTATTGGCGATAAATGAAACATCAACTGAAGGGTGATTTACGTATTGTTATGTTTAAATGATTAATTATATGTATTATATGGCTTTTAATCTATGTAAAACCTTCGCTGTGGCAATAAGTGTAGAAGCATGTTTGCATGGGGTCTTTTGACCCCTTCTCGCAGTGAGCGTGTTGAAGTTGAGCGTTGTTTTAAAAAAATAACTGAAAAAAATTTCATATACGAAACGAATTGTGAGAATCGAGCGAGCACTATTAGCGTATAGCATTTGCGGCTATTTGACCTAGGTCACTTTGTGAATAGGGGATATTACTCCAATGTTCTGCCACCAGAGTGCAGCACTAGCCTTTTTAGTAAACCATAGAGTAACTTATACATACTGTACCTTTAACAGGTTTTTGACAAGTTTTCAGAGATAAAATATGACATTGATCATCAAGCCGGTTTGTTTACAGAAGATCTACCGGGAAACGCGAATCCGAAATTTCGCTATCTGCCTCTATATCGCTCGAATATGCAAGAGTGACGATGAGTGAAGAGTGATGAGTGGGTGAATGATGTTGATAACGAAAAGTTTCGCGTAATATTGTGAATGGCGGCATTCCGTTATTTCTTAAATAAATGCAATCTTGAAAAGACTCATCCAGGTAGCTATGTGCCTCTTACTTACAATTGTAATTCTGAGGGCCTACCGCGAAACACGGCAATCGAATTTCGTTATCTGCCTCTCTATCGCTAGAATATGCAAGAGTGAAAGAAAGGCAGATAACGAAATTTCGATTTTCGTGTTTCGCGGTAGGCTATGGTAGGTATAGTGAGAGTATTGTCTTAACACGACACACTACTTAAACCAATTGAATTTCTAATAAAAACAAAAGAGAACCAAAGCCACAGGGCGGACACGCCATACATCAAAAATCACTTGCGTTTCTATGTGTGAACGGCACGCCTGTACACGCGGCATGCGTCATAGTGTAAGTTGCTTAAAAATAGTACTGAGCGGTCGGCAAACGGCCGTCAATCGGCTGTCGCGGGGCCAGGGGGGTGTCACTGCGCAGTTTAGGTATATTTGGCCGGCGCACCGCCCGGGAAGGTGTATGGCAGTGGGCTGCCGCTCGGCTCGCACGATAGTCGTGTCACGTGGCGCTCGCGCAAAATTGAAAATACGCAATGGCTTCGAAACCTAAATCGCGATCTAATGTGTAATCTGTATAAAAGATAATGTTCTGTTTACGGATGTCTGAATAAACGGAAGAACAAGGAAGCAGAAAAAACATATTTTTTAAATTCCGGACTAGTATATTGACCGGCATATTTTCAAAGGAATAAGTACTTCTGTGGCATACCTATTTACTTCCGTGAGAATCAGACATACTATCTCCGGCTAAAAATTTTATGTTTACAGAATCAATGTTTGTAATTCCTACATATTTATCTTAAAAATAATAAATCAGTAGGTATAGGTACAAAAACTTGTCAAGTGACAACCCCGTGCCGACAATTGCAGCTCGGTCATAAAACTGCGGCGCGCAAAGAAGATTCACGGTTCGTGCGCGGTTATAAGTTTCAGTTTTGCTAGCAGGCGGCGAGTGTAGGTATAATTTCATACCTAAATCTGGCTTTAGTGAAGGACTGAATTTTCTGTACGGTAGTACTATTAGTTATTCTGTGGCGGGGCGAGGTAATTCGAGTCGGGGCGGGGTAAATATAGGTAAAGTCAATGTAGGGAAGACCGTCTACATAATAAATTAAACACCGTCTACATGCTCTTTCGTCGCTTTTCGCGTCGCTGTTGGATATTTTCATTCGGCATCTTTCGCAGTTCGCACTCCGAACAATTTTTTTTCGCGATTTCAGTATTGCTCCCATAATAAAAGTTGTTCAGTATGACCTATAAATTCACTACGTAGAGTATGGCTGGTGAATAAAATCACACCCTGTATTTTCAACTCAATTTTCCTTTGAAATAAAAATTTCACCTGCGCTGCGTAAAAACTCTTTTGAATTCGCCAAAAACACTATATTTTCAATAAAAATAACCTGGTCAGCTTTATTTTCAAATATTTACATTAGCTTTTTCTGAGGGCTTTTAAAAACGCGGGGCCAGTCCAAATAACCTTAATAAAATATTCCTGTGAATTTCACTTGGCTAATATTTATTTTGTGTCAATTAACTTTTTCGAATGCTTCGTGAAATCAATGGCTTTTATATTTACGTTTGAAAATTATACCTACTTATTCATGATTGTATTTGCTATGCCATATATTTTGGACATACCTACACTCGATTTGTCATTGTGTTTGATTTCATTTATTTCTTCGCCAAATACAGTCAATAGTTATTCATATTCATATTCATTTTATTTGGTAATATTTAATTACATGTCAACCTTAATATAAAATATATTACAAATAGCATTATTATCATTAGAGCGTCTTACACTATGTATTAGAGAATAACTCCCTATGGTCGTAAAACGCCTGCTCGAGAAGCCATTTTTTGAGCTTAGTCTTAAATATAGGCGCACTTGGTGCAGCAGTAATGTCAGCCGGTAGGTGGTTGAGCACCTTACGACCCATGACGTTCGTAAGTTTTCTCGATTTTGCGAGTTTATCAATAGTAGCAAATAAAACAACGCACTATAAGTATTTGCCGCCCTGGAACACTTATCCAAAGAGAGATGTATCTAAATTAATTTTATCAAGCAGAAACGTCTGCGATCGATGCTATTAAGCTTAGAATAAATTTAAAAGATGATGATTTAGAAGATGTATCTCTCTTTACACTTTAAAAGTACGCGGTAAGGTTACAATTACATTGTAAATTGTTATAAATTATAAATTGATTTGATAGAATTGTTATATATTAGTTAAAATGACACATATTTTTGACCTGTAGTCTCATCCGCTACTTCTTGTGCTGACTGCATAATTTGTTAATGGATGTAGAGGTAGGTACTTAACACGTTCACTGTCCGTGCCCCATATATGGGTCAAGGCAAGCCTCTTTTACAAAGCCATAGGTAAGGTTAATAATTCAGATTGGGGCAGTGAACGTGTTAAAGTTTAAACTAATAATTATCATGTTCAACATTTATTGCCTTGGACACTTTCAAATAAGTATATATTTTTTACGGTACGAGTAAAGCATTATGTGGTTACTAAGGCAAGATGAACACTGGTATTTTCATCCAAAGACAAAGAAGGCTTTGTCAGTGAAGTCCAATAGTTTCCCTGAAACTGGGCAGATTATCTCCAAAATAGGCAGAAACACACAGTAAAGATTCCCAAATAGATAGTTCTAAACCTTTGTGTTGGACCCTATAAGTTATTATCGTTATCTAAATTAAAATCAACCGTGTATTAACAATTCTGTACCTACTTTGAATTAAATAATAGAGATTTGGGTGAAACTAAAGTTTATAGAATAGGTTTACTCTGTTCACATTTTTATTGTATAAAGTGCGATCGACAATTTTGCATCAATCAAGGTGCGATAATAAATTGAAATTGAAATTGAAAATCTTTATTTTAGGCCTGTCGGCCCATATTTTGTTAGTTTACAGTTCTTAAAAATATATTAGTAAACACACATAAATTTTAAAATAATAAATTAAAATTATAAATAAATTAGCTTCAATTCAATAAAATTTGATTAAAAATTACACATCCATTAAATTCCATTAATTTACATTTAAAATTTATAAGTCAATTAAATTAGATCTAATTACATTAAAAATATAAATACATTAAATTAAATTACATTAAAATTATAAATTTTAAAAACACAATCACTTGACATATGGCCAAACCGATTTGACTTACCCAACCCAGTGTTTTTGAATCTGCCTGCAACCAATTTCAGAATGCTGTTGTGGCTATTTCTTACACGACTCCACATGGATGCAATTTTTTGCGCATGATTGCATGGAAGTCGTCCGTTTGGGCCTCAGCAAACATGCCTGAGGCACTGCACCATCTTGGTAGCCCCAACAGCATTCTGAAAGCATTATTATATTGCACTCTTAGGGCATTATAAGCTCGTTTAGTATACTTGACCCACAGGCCGCTCGAGTAAAATGATTGGCTGTAGGCTTTAAATAGCGCAATTTTTACATCTGTAGAGCACTTCGCGAACCTGCGGGCGAGCATATTACTCCTCACTGATAATGCCCTACGCTCTCTTTCTATGCCTTGGTCATCACAGAGATCCTCAGTAAGTATGTGACCAAGATACTTAAAACTTTGCACAACTTGCAGGACAACCCCTCCAAGAGTAACGGGAGGTACAAAATATGGCTTAATTTTACCTGCTTTAAAGACCATCACCTCGCTCTTGGAGGAATTATACATCAAGCCGTGCGAGTGCGCGTAGTCCTCGCACCTGCCTACTAACTGCCTCAGCGCCCCAATCGATGGGCTCAGCAGCACCATATCGTCGGCATAGCTCACGTTGTTGACACATAGGTCTTCAATATGGCATCCCGCATGCATGCTGCTGAGACCACCTATCAGGTCGTTCATATACCAATTAAACAGGGTTGGAGAAGTCAGTCCCCCCTGCCTAACTACACATTCAAGCCGGTATTCCTCAGACAGAGCCCCCGCCCACTTAACCTGATTTGCTTGGTTATTGTACCAATATTTTAAGATACTGATACAATTTGCTTGTATACCTGCCTCCTCTAGCTTTTTCCATAAAATATTATAATTAACCCGGTCGAAAGCTTTTGAAAGATCGAGGAAGCAGGCATAAACAGGAGTTTTCCTAGCCGTGTAGTACCCGACAGTATGCTTCAAACACATAATGGCACTTTCAGTAGACAAACCTGCCCTGAAACCAAATTGGGCTTCATGAAAGTTTAGTTGCCTTTTATGTATAGTAGTATAAAAAAAGCACGCGGGATAAAAAATTAAAATTTTATGTGATGTAATCCCCTTATCGTTTTTAAAATCAACTTTACTACTGATTTACTGAAATATCTGAAATGCTTCAAAATAAGAATACTCTATGACAACATAACAAAAAAATAAATACCTGTACTGCTCCAAAACAGATCTTCTCTTATCTTTTTTAGACATTCACAATGAAATCCTTGCGAAATTCACTCGTTGGAAACTCATCAATCTGGCTCACAGAAAAATAAAAAAAGATTGGAATAAGATAAGAAAAAGCTAGGTTCAAGTATTAAGGTGAGGGAAATCTTCACACGAAATCTTCAAGAATAAAATTACGGTACGTTTTAGAGGGCAATGCACTGCTAATACGTACTGATGGGCACAGTACACACAGTATTGTATTTTATTTTATTTTTATTTTCTTTATTGGAGAAACAACAGAAGTAACTACTTACAATAATAGCAAATGATAAGATATAATGTGCACATACCTCCTAAAACGCTCTCACTAAGAACTATACATAAAATAGGTAAGATACTTAATGCTACAGTAAATTTAACTAAACTTAACGCACACTAGAGAAACAAGCTACACAAGGAAGTTATGTTGTCTCAGCTAGAATTTCAAGGACTTGCTTTTGGAAACGTGCTATGTTTGTGATGAAAATGTCTACGGCCGTGAATAGTTAATATTAATATTATTTAATTATTATCTTAAAGTTCGAATCAGGCCGTTCGACCGAGATAGCACACGCAGTACAAGTGTTATTTATACGTCATAATTTCATAGAAGTATGACGTTTAAAATAACACAGCACTAGCATGAGCTGCGTTCTCGCATGCGAGTCCATACTTGAATATGTCGCGCAAGATGTATGGAGTCGCGCGCAAGAACGCCACTCATGCTAGCAGAGGCCCGTTTATCAAAAGCTTGCAGCTTGTAATACAAGGAAAGGGACTTCCACTTGTATTACAAGCTACAAGCTTTTGATAAACAGGCCCCAGGTCTGTCTTATCTTGGTCTAACTCTACAAGTGCTCTGTCGGCCTTTAATACATATGCTGTTATGTTGAAGGTTTAATAGTAGATTGTACACCAAGACAAAAACAGAAACAGAACAAAAACAGTTTTATTCTCGAGGTATATACTCTACTTTTCTCACCTTATGCGAGACAATAAAAAACAGGCTAAGTAACTTGTTTCTGCCGGCGTGGTGTGAAAAGGTATTTAATAAATTAGAAATAACTCATAGTTTCAGATGTTAGAAAAAGAAGCAAAGACCTGACAGTCTGCTGACTGACACGCAGAGTATCGACAGTATTGCAAAATGGATGTTTCCCGATTGCAATGTCAATGTCTGTTTGATAAAGCGATACGACATGTGATGCCGTGCTAGAGCTATAATTTGATTAACAACAGCGACGGAATATATGAGTCGTTTAAGTTCAAACTCGGATAAATCCACTCTACCCTCAGTCTTAGAAAATATCTACCCTATTAATCTTTTCTTACTACCAAAATTCATAAATCTCAGTTGGATTTATTCGTATTTTCAAATTCGGATAAATCTCTAGATGAAGCTCTTAGTACTTCGAAAAACGGACCATATGACTGACACATCTGAAATTTTAAATATTTGAATTGCATAGGTACTGTTTAATAATAGTAGGGTAGGAAACAGTGCCTCGAAAAAAAAATAGCCGGGTACAGTGGCTCACTCAACCTAATTCCAACATGATAATTATAGGCGATATTGGGGCGACTGAGCCACTGTTCGAGCTGAGCCACTGTCCTACCCTACCCTATTACACTTTATCACGCCCGCCTGCAGCCCGTAATGCGCTACGCTGCACGAATTTCGTTTAAAATAATTTCCATTACCGGCCTTTTTCAGGCGGTGCATTTTATTTACTAACTTAAATCTAAATTACGGTACGGTACGCCATTGACTTGTAGTTTATGTACGCCAAATTAATTCGTCTGCGTAGAATGATGATGATAATGTTGATAAAAACTAGCCCTATCAAAACGCTCAAAACCTGACGCAAGGTGGCTTCAATATAAAAGACGCTTGGAAAGATGAGTGGCAATCCAACCTGCCAAACCCCAGCCTAAATACCTACAACCCTACGAAAAATCAGCATCTAGGAAGGAATGATGCCAATTAAACAGACTCCGCACCGAACATGAACGCTGTGCGGACGCTGTGCGCTTGGCGAGAATAACCAGCATGCAACTGCGAGGCACCAAGTGAAGACTATACATTGCCCGATACGGAAATTTGTCGGAGAGGCCCTAGACCTTCACTCACCTAATGCTGCCCAATGGGTGAAGGATTTAGATATTGTATTATAATTGATAATTAAGCGACTGTAAATACCATATGAATAAATAAACTCATAGATACTATCCTATGTTTATGTCCTTCCCTGGGCCTCAAACTATCTCCATAGTCCATACCAAATTACATCTAAATCGATTCAGTGGTTTAAGCTTGAAGAGGTAACAAACAAACATACAGTATGGAAGAAACAAATACATTAAAAATTTATTACTCTATGAATGCGTGGTTAAAAAAATTCAAGAACATCACGCGCACAGTGTATTGATTCTATCGTTAATATTATGATGAGGCCCGGGGAAGGACCAAGTAAAGCCAGAAGGGCCAGCTAGACCAAGAAAAGTCTGCAGCGATTGTGATAGCACACGCAGTGCAAGTGTTATTTTAAACGTCAAACTTCTATGAAATTATGACGTATAAATATCATTTGCACTGCGTGTGCTATCAAAATCGTTGCAGACTTTTCTTGGTCTAACTCTAGATTAGTTTTTTTAATCAATCATCATCATCATCCCACGCAGACAAAGTCGCGGTCAGAAGCCAGAACAATATAAAGCTATATCTATTATTATAACACTTCGTATGCCTAAGCACTGCGCATGAATTTGAAAATCAATTGTTTAAATAATTTAAACAATGGATGCATTATTTTAAATACTATTAGGTTTAAATCTCTGCACTGATCATTTGATCAGTGCTAGACATACGAAGTGTTAAGGGGCCCACTGACTATCAGTCCTCCGGACGATATCGGCCTGTCAGTTAGAACCAAAATTTGACAGTTCCGATATTAACCGGCAGACAGATAGTTAGTGGGCCCCTTTAAATGCATATCAATGGCACTACGTACGTGAAAATTTGTAAATGACCCCTAAATATGTCTGGGTTGTTGCATTTGAGGATTATAGTCCACTTATCGAAGGATTTAGGGGTTCTTAGGGGTCGAATACTTTGACTGACCTGTTGGACGTGTTTCATAGTTTATAAGTTAGGGGTCTGATTTCAAAGTGACAGTTGAACGCTCACTTTGAAGTACATTAAGTATACAAAGACAAGAAACTTAGTACAACCAAAAGCTAAATACATACGTATATATAGATGATTCTGGGTCAGTTAGCATAAACAATTACGTCATACTTGTTTTTATTTTCTTGTTTCTGTCCGAAGACTGTGGTCAGAAACTACTTCTAATTTTAAAAACTGTAATAGATGTCATATATTAAAGAAAAAGTGACGAAGCCCTCCAGTGGTGAAGGCCGGATTCGAACCGGCGTCTTTAGCTATCGCGGCTAACGCCATGAACCCCTAGGCCACCCCGCCACGGCGGTGCCCGTCCGAATTTCTCGAATATATGCCATCTTAGTAAGACTAGGCGTCTTTGACCAGCTCTAAGGGCAAGCAGTGCGCGTTTGCACCTCCTAAACGAACTCCTACACACTAAAATAATTTGATTTGTTCCCAAACTTGTTTACTTCTAATTTTGCTGTATAACATATAAATTTAAAACATCTATAACTCAGGAACAAATATTAGTGATAAACACACGAATAAATCTGCACCGGCTTTGATGTTGCCACATTAAATCCGGTGCAGATTTATTCGTAGGATTTATTGTGGAATCTGTTCACATTGTCATGTGAACTGATTCCACAAGAAAGTCATATTTTCCGAGTTTGACGTTCATGCTGACACTCCCACACTTTGCAAAGTCTGTGCAGAGTTATCTTGGACTGACTCTTAACGCTTTAAAGGATGACTCACGTTAGACCGGGCCGTGTCCGGGCCGGAGCTTCCGGCGCTTACTTTTCTATGACATGACAGTTGATCACGTGATGCTTTCCATAGAAAACGAAGCGCCGGAAGCTCCGGCCCGGACACGGCCCGGTCTAACGTGAGTCATCCTTAATGCGATGTCTGTTTGTTTTTTCTGTGCTCCTACAAGACTGGTATGCAATTAAATAGTTTTTTTTGTAAAGTAAACAAACATGGGCTCTCGTAGAGCTCCGAGGACGCATAAAAGGAAATATAAACATTATTAAATTCTCGTAGAAAATATTCAAGATGAAATATTTAATTAAACCTAGCATTTTTAACCTGTTTGCTAGTAATATAAAGCCGGCCAAGTGCGAGTCGGACTCGCGCACGAAGGGTTCCGTATCATTACGCAAAAAATCACTTTTGTTGTAGGGGGCTCCCATATCCCAACCCCAATAATCCCGACTTAAATGTTTATTTTATTTTGTTTTTAGTATTTGTTTTTATAGCGGCAATATAAATACATCATCTGTGAAAATTTCAACTGTCTAGCTATCACGGTTCATGAGATACAGCCGGGTGACAGATATACAGACATACAGACGGACAGTGGAGTCTTAGTAATAGGTTCCCGTTGGTAGTGGTACCCTTTGGGTACGGAACCCTAAAAATGAAATTTTTTTCGTCGATGCATATTAAAATTACGTTTGTGATACGTTACGTTTTTAATTTTAGGAAAAATAAATAAATTAAAAACTAACTTAACTAACAAGCTATGTTAAACAACTAATATTTAAGTATAGTCGATTATTGAAATACAGTAAGTAAATAAACTAATGTCGGGCAGTTTCATAGACATAGTATATACAAGTAGTTATAGACATGAAACCGAGCGACCAGGGGCAAGAGAAAGACATATTCATGTATTGACAGTTTCTTGTATGGCAGCACAGTCCTTTTTCTCTTTCACTCTTAAAAATTTCGGTATTTCGCCATCGCCTCCTTGCTATGATGTCATAACCCGACCATGAAAAAATGCCCGGTCGGTGATAAGGACAAAGCTTGGCACTATTTTCTCTTTCCTCTTATAGGAATCGCAATAAGACTATCTTTCTCTATCAAAGGGTGTCAAGCCCTTGGGCAGTTTAGTGTTGTTTACCAATATCTCAATTGACATTTTGCTGGGACGTCAGTCTTCCGTGACCACAGCTAGTGCAGCCTAGCTGAAACGTCGGAAAAAAGGTAAAATAATGAAATTTAATCGCGTTAGACCCGGTAATGACATTAATTAGTGTTATTGATGACTTAGTGACTTATTGATGACGAGCAAAGTTATTTAATTTTCTGAATGTATGTACCTACATGAACAATAACGGCATCTCTTACTTATTTTATAAACCAGCTTACCCGAAGGCTAATTGCCCGAAGTGTCACTTTCCAAGGCGTGTAAACAGAAAGGTAAATACGGGGAGACGCGCCTTAATCTGCCAAATCCACAAAAATCCTCATACACTGATATGTGTCTGAGTAATCTTGATTAATCGTTTCTCGAGACATTTCCATACGCGATTAAATTACCTACTTACTCAGAAAAAGTAGTTTGATTTTTGCAGACTTAAAGGCTCTAAAAACACCGTCTAAATATTCTGGTATTTTTCTTCATCATCATCATCTCAGCCGAAAGGCCTCCCCAGGGATCTCCACAACGAACGGTCATTCGCTACCCTCAACCAACGGTTTCCCGCGACTTTAACCAGATCGTCGGTCCATATAGTCTGGGGCCTTTTTACGCTGCATCTTCCGGTACGTGGTCGCCACTAGAGAACCTTTATGCCCCATCGGCCATCGGTTCTGCGAGCAACGTGGCCCGCCCACTGCCACTTTAAGTCTGGCAATTCTCTAAGTATGTCGACTTATTCTTCTTAAACTCCTGAGACCCAGAAGCATTTGTTTTGTTTTTGAATTTGGAACCCTTAGTTACTCAACAAAAGTTTAAAATAGATTGTGGAATATGTACAAACATTTGTACGCGTTTTAAATAAAATAATGCTAATTTGTGTGTACACACGTTTAAAGTAGTGCAGCTGTTACGGTTCAAAATCGTAACTTGGAACCAATCTCGTTTCGACACTCCTGGCGACATCTAGCGGCGAGATTAGGAATAGTGTTGAGTAGATTAAAACGATAGTCGGGTCGAAGGCGTTTAACGCCATCTGTCGGGGTCTGAGAACACCTTTGCATAAACCTGGCAACATTTACTGCAAGGCGTGTTCTCAGATGCTTCGATACATTATTTAAGGTCTTGTTCTGGGAGTATGATTGAAAATAGCGCACACGGATTATTTTCCCATATATTCCATCGTCTTTCTCAAATTGTTTTAGACTCATAGTTTGTCAATTGTTTGCTGTTGGTTTTAGTCTGTCTCATTTCAAACATAGACAGAGAGAATCATGCCGTCTTTGTCTTGCACTAGTACTGGCACCCGAAAGAAAGGGATGAATGATTTTTCCAGTTGTCACTGACTGACAGATTGGTTTGACCGACTATAAAGATAATTTCGATGGCCGAATGTGAATTTGTTTGTCCTCTCTTGATATGGCAACTTAAATACGTGGGGACGTGGAAGAGGTACGGTTCTCGGTCACTTTTCAATTCGGCATGGTGTGAAGAGGGAGACATCGACGATTGAGAGTCAATTCTGGTCGGGCCCGCAGCCCTAAAATGCAAATACACTTTGCAGCTTATAACCCGTAGCGAGGTAAGTTTCTTGATGTTTGTTATCGTGAAAGCGCAATTTCTATAGTGCTGATTTGTATTAATTTTTGGTTTCTTTGTTAAAGCATACAACGTGGCAATGGCGTCCTTTCTTTTGAATTCCTTGTGAATGATTTTAACTTGGCTTCGGGTCAACATGTTAGAGGTTGATACCAACAATTTCATCAAGAGTCCGGGTAAGGAACAGTGATTTAATATGGAAAAGTGTAGTTTTTTTCTTTGTCTTTGTGCATACGTGGCAATAATGACCATGGGTACGAAATTTAATCGTTTTCTCATGAGTGGTAGAGTAATGTAGGAGTTTTAATTATTGTCTGGTCTGTTTTCGTGGGAGATAAAATCATTTTTTGCCAACATGTGTTTCAATGTGTAATTTTGTTTGTAGCTTGAAAGCCGGTCCTTTCCCCGGGTCCTTCCTTTCGCCCCTGCACACCTGGCTTTGTCTTCTGGAACGTGCTGGCGCAGCCTGCCCTTGCAGTATTGTTCATGTGACTCCGTGCTGTTCATCGCGGCTGTGGCGTACCGGTTAGAACGGCTGGCTGGATACGCAACGACGGTCTCGCTGCGTATCATCGCGACTCCTGCCGTCTGCTGCGCGCCACTGGAGCGGCATGTAGCCGCAGTTCTGCTGCCTCTGTAGCAACACGTGTCTCAGGTGTGGTCAACTCTAATTTCTTTTAGTGATCTCTCAAGACTTAAATTAACCTAGCAAGGAACATATAATAGTGGCCTCTTAGATTTGATTTCAAGTGCAAAGTGCTAAGCGTGAAAACAGGACTTCATAGACTTTCTAACGCTTAACATCTCATTATAGCATAGTTCACCCTAGCATAATTACCATAAGTATGTAAATTCTGTATCAGGCCTACTGCCCGTCATCTATTTATTTAAGGATTGTGATTAAATGTGTAACTGAGCTCAAACAATAGTTTATTTTATCTCATATTAATCTTTTGCACGCTTTATGCGTGCTGGCGCCCAATCCTTCTTTAGCTTCATATATTTTATCTACTAGGAGATATCTTGGAAACTACCAGACGTGTATTGTGATAGCAGCGTCGAGACCCACAACCCTGAGAGAACCTAAATAGAGTCTATAGCTTAACATACTGGTTACACAGCTACGGTTGGAAATGGAACGTGACCTTAAGTTGGAACATGAAACAGTCGATGCAAACTTGCCACCCATGCATAGATACCTAGTTTAATAAATGCTTTAAGCTCTTACAATAACTAATCCAGATCTAATTCATAACCATTTAAAAATCAGAATAAGCCTCTTAGTGTTCCTTTAGACTTTGTACCTTACCAGAATCGATTTTATTACGGGGGTAAAAATGATAACAAAAAGTGAAAATGAAAGTCATTCTTTCAATTTAGGCATATTAAAATGCCTAAATTATAAACGTACTTTTGAATAGGGCTATTTGCACCATTCACTAAAGCGGGGTTAACCGGTTAACCCCGGGTTAGTGGGATGGTGCAAGTGGTGCTAAGTAAAATAACCTAGTTGATCGAGCGTAGAGACGATAAGGTTTCAGCTATAGTTAGGGCTCGGAAACCGTTTTATTTTTCAAACCGGTGTCGTTCATTCACCCGGGAACATAAGAAAGGGTTTTTCCCCTCACTAGCTCGGAAAGTCGTCTTCTATCCTTTAATACAAGCGGGGAAAAACGCATTTTATCCACTAGTGGGGAAAGTTATTTTGACCTTGGATGGAGCGTGTTTAAGTAGCTTTTGACAGATAACAAAACGTAATACGCTCATAATAATGGTTCGTTCGATATTAATTATCATTAAATAAATGCTTTGAGAATTTAATAAAAAATACCAAATTTAGATTTGTTTAATAATTTTAAGTCATACACCTTAAAATTCTATAAGAAACATTTGTTTTTTTAAATGATGTTGAATGTAATTCTGAACGCACAAGTTGAGTCGATGCAATTTCAAAACGCATAGTCAGAAATGTCATCAAAAATTTTCTCACCGACTCCGACACGTAAAAATACACAACTTCCAGAGTTTTCTGTTATACCTACTTAATATCGTATTATCGTAAACAAATGAGTGATTCCAGTGATGAAGATGATCTAACGCCTGTGGATGTTGCACTTTCCTCGCTATAGTGAGGGGAAAAGTTTTGTGTTACACACGGGTGCAAATGTATTTTACTTCTCGTGTGTTTCAAACACTCGCTACGCTCAGGATTCTATTTTAGAACTATAGAATCCTTTCGCTTGCTCGTGTTTCAATTCCACACTCGCGGGTAAAATACAACTTTGCACCCTTGTATAACAAATAACTATTTTTTCCATTTGCAGTTACCGGTTGAAGAACTGTTCTATTGAGATAACGGTTTACGCCAAATACGTTTGTATTTCGTTTTCGTGGAACGAAATTAACTGATTAAATAGACAACATCTAAGCAGGATAAAACAAGTAAGTATCGCTATCTCTTTCACGTATAAAGACGAGTTTAACCGAGAGCGTGTTCGAGAGCCGAGAGTTACCTGTATTATATCGTCTCCGTGCACCATCAAATTTCGTTCCCTCTTCTTCTGCTTCTTACCGGTAAGGAGAAAACGGTTTTTTTTAGTTTGCGTTCAATCAATTTATCGGTTTTTAATGAATGAAATAATATAACGGTTGTGGAATGATATTAACTGGTATTTCAATACCGGTGCAGAGCCCTGGTTCTATCTGCCTAATTTCCTAATTCTCTTACAGATTTCAAGACCAATTACGAGAGTAAATCTTTGCTGAATCCTTTTCTAGAAAATAGGATTTCACCTGTAAGTTCTAAGGCTTAGGCTGCTTAAGGAAAATAAGGTTTTCTGTTATTCTTTGTAACTTTATCTGTTATTGAATCAAGTAGCATTTTATATAATACTAGCGACCCGCCCCGGGTTCGCACGGGTGCAATGCTGATGTATTGTACATATAAATCTTCCTATTGAATAACTCTATCTATTAAAAGAAACCGCATCAAAATCCGTTACGTAGTTTTAAAGATCTAAGCCTACATAGGGACAGACATCCATCCAGACAGCAGGAAGCGACTTTGTTTTATACTATAGTGATAACATTTGCTTGATTACCGAATTGATCTTTAATGAAACGGCATAAGCAAATCTGCCGTATAAAATATATTAAAACGGTTCACTTACATGTTTTTAAGTCGAAGCTCGTCAAATTTAATTTCGCTCCATAGCGAGTAGCTTCAACGGGAGGACGCGTTGGCGGATCGAGTCTGTGTCAACTCAGTCTACTTCAGGGCGCCGCCTATATTTTTGGATTTATGCTAAGCGAGATATCCGCAAGACGCGTCCTAAGACCTCCTACGCGTATACCCGCATCTCGACTGGACAACTCCCTTAAAGGGATAAGATAAGTTCGCCTTTGTACTGCCTATTCTGTGCCATATTTGTGTTCAACCCAAGAAAAGCCTGAAGAGATTTTTATAGCACACGCAGTGGAGGTATTTTTAATGTCAAACTTCTATGAAATTACGTATAAACAAAGATAGATATAACTCCGTAATAGATGGATACAGTCTAAGGTCTAGGGTCTAAGTCTAAAAAACGTGCCTCGAAAATCACGAAAATTTGACTCTCGATCAGATGGCGCCACTAGTTTTGGTCTACACTCGTATAGAGGGCGTTGACTGTTTCGTTTGTTATTTATAATTTTAACGCATACCAGTGAAAGAACATGGGTCAAAATCATATAAAAATAATTAATGCAAATAAAAAAAACATTTATCCATATTTAAATACATTTTATCGTATTTTTATAAATTTTCATTTTTAGTTTTAAAGTGTGTCGATAGATGGCAGTGAATTTACTGTGGTTACAAAATTTACTATGACAGTACCGCTCTAGTATAAGTTACTCTATGGTATAAATAACACTGGACACACCGGATACGGCAAATAATATTGATTGATCGACTGATTGATATTTTTGGTACGTTTGCTTGTAATGAAAGATGTTTGTGAACTGTTCGTGCGACACGACGTCGACTTTTTTCTTTACTTGATCCATGTACTCCTTGTCTCCCCTCAGTTCCTCTGCAAAATGTTAAATTATTGATATTAGAAATAAAAGTTCTAGATAGGTACACTTCGTTTTGCAAATTACTCCCGTGTGAGTAACCTTTAATTTTTACGGCGCTAGGCGGAAAATTCGGAGAACATCTGTTTCAAATGAAACCTTACTTTAACGTTTTTTACCGTGAATGAATGGTTCCAGAATTATTCAACAAAGTAAATGGAAATAGCTAACCTAGCCGGTCTGATGACGCAATTGCCGAACGAGGTCAATCGGTCAAACTATTTGTATTTTACAGATTCGAACTAGCAAGCCAATGGGGTTGGCCGGTGGAAGTATTTAGCAAATGTCGCCAGCATAGCTTGCCCTGTCAATTTATAGAATTGTGTAAAAAAAAATTTTATATGGAATTTTACGGCCTTTAAGCCGAATCTCATAGAAAAAGGGGCAAGCTATGATGGCGACATCTATGCAAACCTTTGACAGTTGCCAGTCCCATTCGAGTTCTTCAACCAAAAATGTCACTTTAGACACTGAGTGATCAGTATCATATCGGAAACACCGTACAATAATGATTGGTGAAGCAATTTGGACCAATAGTGTAGTGTAGGTAATAAAGTCGAGTTTCTTTGTTTTTAAATCGATCAAAACAGATGCAACTCCGTTACAATTGAAAATATTTCATTTTCATAGAAATAATTAGTACTACAGGCCTTTAGGAGGCTAAAACAGTCAAATCAATTATATCGGAATTATAAATTGGCGTAGAAATCTGGCTTCTCTTGGTTAATTTAGTACTGGAACTAAAAATAACCGACTATTTTAAACCTTAATTCGACTGCTACTCCAATATTCTTAGCTTCAAGAGCACGAACAATAATGAAAATATAGCCCAAAAGATCTGGGTAAAGGCGGCCTTATTTTAGGAAAGCCTTTTTATAGCCACTTGAGGATCCTTTTGCAAGGACACGTGGTCGTTGACGTTACAAGGACTTATAATGCTTCGCATGGGTACTGATATATTTTAATCATGCACAAAATTTTGTTATGTAACACGTTTTAGGGAACAGCCTAATTTAACGTACGAGTAGGTAATAGGTATTGTCAATATCCATGTGATGTATCGTAAAAAAATATGTCCATTTTATACAAATTTAAGTACTATAGGTACGTTATTTTTCTCTTTTAGCATCTTATTCTCATATTTAAGGTAGTAGTAGTAGTAAATCACTTTATTGTACAAAACAAAAATTGTTAACATGAAATTCATATAAATTTAGGTACAAAGGCGAGCTTATCCCTATAAGGGATTTCTTCCAGCTAACCTTAGAGTAAATGAGTGGAAAATTCGAATTAGATAGATAGACAAACTTACAGAACGTACAATAATATTTAAAAAGGAAAACTACAATATTAACGTCTACGAATAACTAAAATACATCAATAGCATTATGCAATAAAATAAATATGTACTAGCATACATAAATATATAGTACTAAATAAATATTAAATAAATAAATAAATATATATATATATATATATATAATATATAAATAAAATATATATATTAGCACTCAACCAAATCACAGGTCGTGGGAAAGCCAAAGCTTTTTCAGATTTACTTTGAGTAGTTTAGTAGTAGCGGATCAATCTACGCGTCAAAAGTATGTGTATCTACTATTTTTTAATTTTTAGTTTAAAAAAGATATTAGACAAACATCTATACTTACCTATGAACGGGAACAGGCCGCGTAGCCAACGTTACGTGCCAGTCGTTAACGCTCAGTAGCGTATCGTAGCCATCTCTCTCTATCACTCTTCCATATTAGTGCGATAGTGACAGTTGCGTTTCATTCGATACGGAGCGTACACGATTGCACGTTGGCTACGCACTCTGTACAGATAGCTTATGCAACTCCTATAATAACTGGGTTATGTGTTCAGTCACGGTTTAAAAAAGGCTTTTGTGTTGCATAACATAAAACTGGTTACATAATTTGGACCCTAAGAAGCCAGTATTGTCCGCGGAGTGATTAAATAAAGGATGCTCTGGACACCGCTGTCCTATACACACGGATATCTGCCAATACCAGTAAAAAAAAATATAAAAGTGTACATCTGGAGCATAATATTAGATAATGGGTCTCTATTGTTTAGACATAATTATTGAAAGTCAAAATGTAATGATTGACATATTATCATTAATCATAATTTGGTTTTTCTCAGAAACGCGTAACTTTTAAGGATTGCCATAAAACAAACCTAACCTAACCGATAGATAGGATAACCCGAGGAAAATCCTGAAAAGTTAACGGTTTCGGAATTATATGATAATAATGATAATATGACAATCATTACATTATGCCTTTCAATAATTATGCCAAACAAAGGGACCCCTTAGATAATATATAATGGTAGCGAAATGTGGACGATGCTTCAATGAGATAGAAAACGCCTTGAAGCTTTTGAAATGTGGTGCTGGCGGTGTATGAAAAAAATAAGCTGGACGGAAAAAATAACTAACGAGGTCTTAAATACAGTTCAAGAAAAGCAATGCCTATTGAGAACCATCAAAAATAGAAGAGGAAACAATGTTGGGACACCTCTTACGACACCGTGAATTCCCAACATAGACCAACATAGAAGGGAAAGTGGAAGGAAACAACTAGAGGACAGACGACGATCAAGTGAAGGAGAAAGGGAACATCGTATCATATCAGGCTGTCAAGTGTACAATATAACTCCGTAATAGATGGATACAGTTTAAGGAATAAACGTGCCTCAAAATCACGAAAATTTCATTCTCGATCAGATGGCGCCACTAGTGTTGGCCTACTCTCGTATAGAGGGCATTGACGGTTTCGTTTGTTATTTATAATTTTAACGCATATACGCAGAAAGAACATGGGCCTAAATCATATAAAAATAAAAAATGCAAATAAAAAAAATCAATCCGTATTTAAATACATTTTAACGGATTTTTATAAATCTTCATTTTTAGTTTTAAAGTATGTCGATAGATGGCAGTGAATTTACAGTGGTTACAAAATTTACTATGACAGTACCGCTCTATTAATGAAAGAAACACAATGAAGGAACAATAGACAAGTATGTACTCGGGGACTGTGACTTCTATTTAAATAAAATTGGTTTGTCTTTACCATCAGGGAACAATGTTGTTCTGGACATTTGAGAGGCATTCGCGGAGCCGCAGCAAACACGTAGAATCTCTTTTGACACTTTAATGAAAAGTAAGGGGCACACCGAGTGGATGCTGCCCTTGCCCATGTCATGGGACGTACGCAGGCAGTACCTTACCTACCAGGGTTTAAGGACTATTGAGAGTTGGTGGAATCTAAGATAAACTAGGCTATGGGTGAAAGCGGAGGACTAAATAGCCCATGTGATAAAAACCTGCCTCTGAAACGGTATGCAATTTATTACCGGCAGACAGTGACTCGCCCCACAAAATATTACTTTCATTATTAAGTAAGTAATTACACACGCTATTGAAAGGTCTGAAAGCCACTCATGCAATTTGTATGAGAAGTCTCAATAGAAGAAAGGGTACTGAGGGAAATTCATTGCCCGCGGCAACCCGTACCGTGATTTAGGGTAGGTACCCGAAACGATATATTACCGTTTTATTTCGGGAAAGGGGTAGTTAAGACGTAATGTTTTTTTTTGGAGATTTTCTAATTTATCGAGGCATCGTCTAGTATATTTAGTAGCACAATAAGTACTAAGTCGATCTTAATAGTTAAAATAAATGATAAATCAGTTTGTTTGACAGTAGATTTTTTTTTATACCACGTCGGTGGCAATCAAGCATACGGCCCGCCTGATGGTAAGCAGTTACCGTAGCCTATGGACGCCTGCAACACCGGAGATATTACACGCGCGTTGCCGACCCTTTAAAAACCTGTACACTCCTTTTTTGAAGAACCCCATACTGTAGCCCCTCGGGAAAATTGTGTTACAAGGGAGCAAAATGACATATTTACGGCGAGGGCGTACATTAAATCCTAAACGAAGCGAAGGATTCTACGGTAGAATCCTGAGCGTAGTGAGTTATTCAAGATTACTACGTCCAAGATGGAAATAATTTTGCTACCATGTGATGGGACACATACTGCTGTTCACATCACCTATGAGGTATTAATGATGTTTAAGAATATTATTTAAGCTCAAAAAATAATGTGCAAAAAAATGTAAAAATAGTGTCCTAGAACAGAAAAGTGTTATTTTGATTCCTCCTAGCAGGGAAGAAAAGTGCCGCTTTGATGCCTCCTAGCAGGAAAGAAACCCCTTTCTCGAATTGGTGATGTAAAAAGACTATATCATCACACTTGCTCGAAAAAGATCTTATTTCATGCAGGTGTACTGAAGGACATAGGCCTATATCATTCCCGCGGGAGCTATGGATTTTGTAAAAAAAAGCTATAACACTCGTATCGTGAGTTATATAGTTGGTCCAACCAAATTGGCGGTAAATAAGATCCAAAAAAACTATACTCATCCTTTTTTTTGGTAGTACTGGTGTTAGACAAAGATAGTCTTTTGACAAACTATTTTTATTTTTTTATTATGTCACTAATTCATACGAACCCAGTACTTAGGTACAAATGAGTTTTACTTTGAAAATACTGACGTTTATAAATTATTATTTTTTGTTTAAAATATTTAATGTGATTATTATTTTTTATTACAAAAAGGCAAACATTTGACCGCAATCTCACCTGATGTTAAGTGTCGATGCAGTCTAGGATGGAACATGCTTATCTGAAAGATGTCTATTCACTCTCAGCAATATTTAATAGCCATTTCAAGTATTTTTACACAATTTTCAATGTATTGTGGCTGAATGCCGATGGATCTGTGCCTTCAATGTCTAAACTACTACTACTATGGTTTGCCCTATACAACTTAGGTATCTATGCTCCTTAACACTTTCAGTGCCAAGCGCACCATTTCCAATATAAAATGAACACACCTATCGTTCTTGGCAGTGAATGTGTTAATCAATGTAACTACGCTACAAGAATAAAGTTCGGGATGATCCGAAACACCAACTTTTCCTAATTTGTTTTCAGATGTCGATACTATGGTGCATTTCCGTTACCAACTTAAGTCCGTTTGGTTTATCGGTAAAATTTGATACGATATACAACTTGAAATGTGTAGGAAGTATTATAATATTTGTGAATAATTAAACAACAATTTTACTAGTATTAGAAAGTTACCATTGTCTCACTTTCAAACACATCTTTTAGTAACTACCTATACATTGTGTAAATATTAAGGGCAGTAACCAAGTACGAACTGGTGTGAATTGAAGCCCGAAGGCGAAGGCAAGGGTTTACGAGTACGTAATTCCTGTACCATTCCATAACATTACATCCCTAAGTCGAAATTTTGCATAAAATATTTACGGACCGCGTCGCACCTACGTGTAAGAAGTACAAGGTGTAAGAGCAAGTGTGATGAAAAATATATTTTTTATTGCATTTCTAGTTATCTGAATGTTATCATCTTCCTCGTGTTGTCCCAGCTTTTTGCCACAGCTCATGGGAGCCTGAGGTTCGCTTGGCAACAAATTCTTAGAATTAGAAATATAAATAGTTTCTACGAAAGCGACTTTCATCTCACCTTCCAATCCAGAGCGGAAACTAGCCAAATACCAACAAGGCCTGTTATTAGCCCGATTTCCTAACGCTAGTTTCAAGCAAGGACAAGTGATGTCAAAATGAGATGAAATCGACATCAATTTATTTTGAGTAGTTATGAATCGGTTTACTAGTCCATCGCTCAGTACTCAGTACGTCGGGCCTGTACCTACCGATCAATTGAATAAGTTTCAGATGACGAAATGAAAAGCGTCGAGACGGGATAAAATAACGAACTTCAAGGGATGTTTCTGACATTTCAATTTTCCTATTTTGATATCTATACGTGCGTAGGTAAATACACGTAATATGTTTTTAGGGTTCCGTACCCAAAGGGACCCTCTATTACTAAGACTCCGCTGTCCATCTGTCTGCCTGTCCGTATGTCCGTCTGTCTGTCTGTCACCAGGCTGTATCTCACTGAAATTTTCACAGATGATGTATTTCTCTTGCAGCTATAACAACAAATACTAAAAAGTACGGAACCCTCTGTGTGCGAGTCCGACTCGCACTTGGCCGGCTTTTTTATTTACAAGTAGGCAATAGTAACATTTAGATAGGGTACTAGCATCTTACACGCACAAGTAATGTAAGGTAAATGCAACGACTGTGGCGTAGGTACCTCTGAATTACTTCTATATCTATATGTACCTACCTAATCTCAATCGGCTGTTTTTTTGTCCCGGGTTACAGACTTTATTTTGGTACTGACGCCAAAAACCGGATGAGGTACACGCGAAGAAAAACTTATAAAAGTTTTTAACTAAAAAATTAAAATATTTTTGGTCTTATTTCCCCTCCTAGTTTATATTTTTGCAATAAAAAACCGGCCAAGTGCGAGTCGGACTCGCGTTCCAAGGGTTCCGTACATTACACAATTTAAACAATGTATTTTTTATGTGAAACGTGGAAACGTGAGTGTCTTTAAAAAACCCTTAGGGGTCGGATCAAAAACTAAATAATTAAGTCCGACTCACGCTTGACTGCACATTTCTACTAGATTTTCCTGTGATCTATAGGTAAAGATCTATTTTGTGTATTTTTTTCAAAATTTTAGACCCAGTAGTTTCGGAGATAAAGGGGGAATGGTCATTTTTTGCCTATTTTCTTGAATAGCTTCTAAACTGTTTATTTTAAAATTATAAAAAATATATATTTGAGATTCTCACAATGAACTCTTTCATTTGATATGTAACACGATATAGTTTGAAAAACTTAATTTTTTAATTTTCTCATTTCCTCCAAAAGTGTTTAAAATTAATTTGTTTACGTTACATATCCGTCTTTGGGTCACAAACTTACATATGTATACCAAATTTCAACTCAATTGGTCCAGTAGTTTCGGAGAAAATAGGCTGTGACAGACGGACAGACAGAAAGACGCACGAGTGATCCAATAATCCGTATAGATCCGTTTTTTACTTTTGAGGTACGGAACCCTAAAAATTGTTGTATTCTGTTATACATTTGTAGCATAACTGCTTACCTTAGTGGCACTAGTGACCGACAGGAATCAGTAGTAACTGACCGAAGCCGATTTCTTAATTGAGTCAAGAGTGAAAATATTCTTTATTCAAATAGGCCTAGCAACAAGCACTTTTAAATTGTCAAGTTTTACAAATATTACCTTAATCTAAATATCAGAGTAATTTATTGATGCCATATTGTTGTCATGTTTGCGTATTAGTAAATCGGATTCGTACCCTTATTGGATAAAAAATAGAAATGTCGGTTGTTGGTTTCTGTCAGTCATTGATGCCACTCCGTTATACGTATATTATACCTAATATTCCAAAATAATCTAACACCCCAAATTGGGTAACTAAGCACAAAATGTACACGAAAACAGATTCAATGGTTAAGAGGCTTTACCCGACCGACAGTCAAAAGGCGGGTTCTGTTAATTAAACACAATACTGGATTTACTGGCTCACATTTCCGAGATTTAATTTGTATTCATCTATTTTGAGATCCTTAATTTGTACTTGATTTGGCGTTAAATAACGAAATCACTCAATGGAAGGGCTTTTCCTGCGTTCTATTTTGGTTGTTGAAATAATATGATTCATTTGAAAATTTATAGTAACCGATTTCTATATTTTAATGTATTTAATTGAGTTTCGTATCTTAACACAGTGACAATCAATATTAAAATCGCTAAGGACCTCAAACTATTGTCACTCCCATACAACCATTTTCGGTCGCCGTTACGGCGCAAATGTTTGTGTCGACACCGTTTTTTCCGGTCGCAATTCCGGTCGCAGTGTCGTCGCCGTTACGACACCGCTACCAGAAATGGGGAAGAGTCGACACATTGTTACCAGTTTTTATTCGGTCACAATGTTTCGAAACAGTTCGGTAACTGAAACTTTTGTGACCGAAAAGTGTACACACGGCGACCACACTTAGTTACTGAAACAATTCTGGTCGCCTTGTGTACACACTGTTACCACACTAAGTAACCAAAACTGAACACAATCGCAAAGTGTAGTAGCTGTTACGACACCGTTACGACATACCTAAAAAAAATAAAAAAATAAAATAAATACCTGACATTTAGGTAGTTACTACTTTGATGATTTCTGCGACCGGAATGGTTATATGGGTGTGTTAAGGTATACGAAATGGTACCTACTAAAATTTAATTCATTGGCCGCACAAAGACCTCACAAGGCCTACTACGAAAAACAACCGAAAATGACACTGAGAAATCAATTTGGGCTTGGTACGAGATTAAATAAGTATTATGTATTACGTACGTACAACGTACACGTACAATAAAAAGCATTGGTAAAAATTGTGTGATGTACGGAACCCTTGAAACCCGAGTCCGACTCGCACTTGACCAGTTTTTTTATCATGTATATTTTTATTAAATATAAATTTACCTACCTAGTGACACTTTGAAATTATCAGTGACATATAACTTTAAGTTCTACACTATCGACATTCAGATAGTCGATAAAAAAACATTCATGCTCTACTGAAAAGCAATGTCAGTGCGACAAGTTAACGGGGTCTAGGTATAACGGATAAACACGAGAACCTAATTTCTAGTTCGCTGCCTCACAAGGTCGATAGAAGTCCCCAACTTGTTGGTAAACAAGCGCCAAATTGAAGAGGCAAAGAGCAATATCGATATATTCAATACGAATACGTGACTGTCGTTTGTTTATTCAACAAGCGCCTATTTGGAAAGGCGTACTTGTTGATATTTACATTACGCTTTTTATGTAAAATAGTTGAATTTGGACATATTCCTTTCAGAAAGATTTAATAGTTATTTGTTTTAAAAGGGGGCAACGTTGTTGTTTAATATCTCGTACTAATATCTAATATTAATACTCGTAAATCGCGTAATCGAATAATTACAAAATTTTACTAGACGTATTGACCGGAATACAGTGATTCAGAAGACGAGAGCAGGATTAAGCCTACAGATTCAGTAACTTATAAGCAACTGTTTCGTATCAGTATTAGTGAGATTAATGTTAATTTTTTAGTCGTGTTGAAAAAAAAAGTCATTAATTTATTTACAACATCATAGAGTAACTTATACTAGAGCGGTACTGTCATAGTAAATTTTGTAACCCCAGTAAATTCACTGCCATCTGTCGACACACTTTAAAACTAAAAATGAAGATTTATAAAAATACGATAGAATGTATTTAAATATAGATAAATGACTTTTTTTTATTTGCATTAATTATTTTTATGATTTTGACATATGTTCTTTCACTGATATGCGTTAAAATTGTTAAATAACAAACGAAACCGTCAACGCCATCTATACGACTGTAGGCCAAAACTAGTAGCGCCCTCTGAACGAGAATCAAATTTTCTTGATTTTCGAGGCACGTTTTTTCCTTAGACTGTATCCATCTATTACGGAGTTATATCTATCTTTGACAACATGCATGGTCGCTCTACAATTAGAAAGTACTGAACTACCGATATTCTGTATCAAATGGCGTGTCATCACTGTCATCAGTCTGGTTACTTTTAAAAACTCTTATCTCAATCAAGTTTGACAGATTTTCTTCATAATCAAAATGCTGTCATTGCGGTTAAAGAGGTTTTATGTTTATGAATTAGGTGTTGTAGGGTAACCATGCTTGTAGAGAATTTAATTGGTCCTTATCAAAAAGTTGAAAAAAAGAAAAAGTGTGGTATGTTTCAACTAAATACAACGGTGATCGATCAGTGAATAGTTACTGAGTGTGCAGGATTAGTCCTGCTCACGTCTCATGAATCACCCGTATAGACCGTTACTTTTTGTATTTTTTTTTGAGCTCCCGATATTTTGACGCAGTTACATGCATCTGGTTAAATAATCACGTCTTGTAGATGTAGGTACCGGGTGTTATATTAAATATATTAAAACGGGTCACTCACGTGTTTTAAGTCGAATGTTGCTCGACATGTTTCACTCAGTATCGAGTAGCTTCATCGGGGGCGCGTGTTGGCGGACCGATGCAGACCAGAGACCCGTTTTAATACATTTAATATATCTGTCTCACGGAAGTTTTGTCATTAAAAATACCGGGTGTTACATACCTCATATTTTCACGCAAAATAGGCACAATGATTGTCAATTTGCAAATAAATAGAAATAGAAAACATTTACGCTGTTTCATGGGACCACCCATATTAAAAGTAGATCAATATGACTTTTATAGGTTCATACAGAGGGTTGAGAAAACAACGCCTAAGTATAACATGTGTTATAAAAACATAATTAAGAAGGAAAACCACTATAACTCATGAAATTCGTGCGTTTTTGAAATATAATGGACTCCGATTTCACGTAACCGGATGTTCAATCATAACAGGGCAACCTTTTGAGTAAAATCCCCTAACGACCGTTACTTATTAATATATTTTCCTTTTATTTCTACAAAAAACGTGTTATTACCTACACACAGAAATCGTAATCATACAGATGCCCTCGGGAAATCTCTTGGTCACGTTTTAAATTATAATCATTCCAATTCGGTGAAAAAAGGTCAGACCTACGTCATCGCCGCGTCATATCCCCGAAGATTACAAAACAATACGCTTTTGGCGCCTTTATTTGGGAGGAGTTTTTTCCTCAAACGTACGAGAAAAGCCATATACTCGTTACTCTATTTATTTATTTATATTTTTTTTTATTCCACGACGGTGGCAAACAAGCATACAGCCCGCCTGATGGTAACCAGTCACCGTAGCCTATGGACGCCTGCAACACCAGAGATATTACATGCGCGTTGCCGACCCTTTAAAAACCTGTACACTCCTTTTTTGAAGAACCCCATACTGTAGCCCCTCGGGAAAACCTCGGCAGGGAGCTCATATATTATTATTCAAGACAACAAATGGTCCAATGAGTGTTAGTTGATCCTAGCCTACGTTAGTACTTAATAATAAACATGGATTTTGTCCTTTGACAAAGTTTCCACATCAATGGACAATCAAGCTTATTAGCTATCATGTTTAAAATGCTATTATTTAACTGCTCCCACGTACCCTACTCAAGAGCGAGGCCGTTTTCTTTCGCTATAATAAAAAAAAGTAGGTAAATAAAATTAGTCATATATTCTCATCATATATCGTATATGTGGTATTGTCGCATTTATTTTTCGTTAGCAATTTTGTTAATTGATCAAGAAATTATCTTTTAGCACTTCCTAAGTCAATGGGGCCACGATTTCATTCTGTTTCACTTAATTTTAGGAAACCCAATACAAACATGGGTTCCACCTACTTAAAAAATGTCGAAATCATACTTCTAACTTACTCAAAAACACAATGGTGATGATGATGATGATGATGATGTTATTAGGCTCGCAGAAGAATTTTCCATTTGTCGCGATCCTGAGTGGCTACTTCCAGCTCTTTCCAGCGGAGTCCAGTTGACGGGTTTACCCTACGGGTTTTTGAGACATTTCATTTACGTTTCACATTAAAAATACATTGTTAAAAATTGTGGAACCCTTGGAACGCGAGTCCGATTCGCACTTGACCCGTTTTTCAATTCCTTTTATCTTTTCTCATAAAACATCAAGTGTGTGCTAGAAGGCTAAAAGAACTCATATAGCACTAGACGTGTAAAAAGGGCTTTTGCGAGTGTGCTTAACATTCGGGCAACCCTCCATAGGTCGTTACCGCTACACATTTTTGTCTTCTATTAAATATACGCATACATACTTGTCTAGCCTAGTTAGGGCTGAAAGGTAGCCCAGCAGAACAGTTCCGGCGGTTCTTGAGCGGCCGATGCTGACGTCCCTCAGCGCGCCCGTCTCCCTCCCGCAGTGACTCCAGCAGCATCAGGGGAGTACTTGCGTGGTGAACTATAACTCGGAACGAAATCAGTGCCGGCGTAAACGTACCCAACCCTACGACGTTTATTCGTATGCTTGCGGCGGAAATTTTGGAAGAATAAATTTAAGTTCATTATTTAACTCGTTTAAATTTATTTCTCTCCGCCTACCCGTAGCATTGTTACTCTATTTTCTTTTTTGGCTCGTCATATTTAATAATTTAACAATTTAATGTCATATGCTAATTAATGCCATTACCTGGCCTTTTTTTTAAACCTGACGGGCTCTATTGCACTAGGGCAATTAGAGCGGTAAGACCGTGTGGGGGGATGGTAGCCTGGGGAAAATCCAGGACCCTTCCGCATCACACGAGACGGTTTTGCTACGCTGGAATACTCCTAAAGAGTTTTCGCTCCAGCGCAGATCGGTTGATCGGTCTCAACCTGATCTGAGGGTGTAAAGGGAATCGAGCTAATGGGAGTTTTGTCGCTGGTTCGCTACAACCTAGCCTATTAGCCATTACCTTGCCATTACATGCAACTTGTATGAGAACTGCACGCCGACGTTGCAGTTGGGGTGCAGTCGGCGTGCAGTTGAACTCTGGTGTCGATACCGGGTCACATGATTTCATTAACATGCATTTAAGTACCTACCATATGGATTCAGACTAGGTATAATAATCTTCTAACTCGCGAAAACTATAATCACTTTGTGTAGGTATGTTTAGGTACTCGTCGTTACTTTCATTAACGAATTACTTTTATATTGAAATGCAAGAGTACAGGGAAGGCACACCGGTTTTTATATGTATAAAATTTCAGTTAATAACCGGTTATTAGCCGGTTTTTTCATACAATTAAAAATCGGTATGCGTTCCCTAGAGTACACAGAGGTAAGTAATTAATACATTCTCAACCAAACCGAATTCGATTCAACTTGATTTAGTACTTACTGATTTTACATTAAATTACTTTTACGGTTAAAATTATTTTTAATCTGTCAGTGAACTGATGATCCTCTCAGTGTTTGAAAATATAGACCTAGGCTGCGCGAGGGACTATAAGTGTAAAATACGTGTTTTAAACCATAAAAATAAAGGTCACAACTCGCGAGAGCTTAAATTCGATGATTTTGTTTTATATTACTCGCAAATGTCGCAATGCATTTCGCGCGCACAGATAGATTAATTTATTACAAACAAAGTGCATTGTGAAATCAAGTAAATTTAAATCGAGTTGAGATTTTAAAATATGAATTTATGGCTACAAAACCGTTATTTCCTATTATGGAATACTGCTTGTTCGGCGTCATTAGTATTGCCCGCAAAGTTTTTTCCTTCATTAAAATCGTCGTTCGCAAACAGCATAGTTAACTTTGGTACAGTAGCGTAACTTTATTTTTAAAACTGTATTTTATTTTTATTTTAACCAAACGAGCCCGTTTGCTGCCACCTAAATAAAATCTTATTAAAACCACTTCTCTTCTTCTTCAGTGCGTATGCGCCCACTGTTGGGCATACGTATTTCCAATTTTCCTCCACGCAGCCCGGTTTGCTGCTTCTCCTCCAGTGGGCCTGCAATCTTTTTAATATCATCCTCCCATCTGGTTGGAGGTACAGCCGGCCTTATAGAAGTACACGCTAGGATACGCTTGCTCCACCTCTCATCATCTCGGCGACATAATACGTGTCCGACTCAGGCTCGTTTCGGATCGCAGAGAGATATGAATGAATGAATGAATGTTTCTTTATTCAGGCAATAGACCCATTACATAGTTTTAGTTTTAAAATTTTAAAACTAAACCGAGCCGAGCCAAATTAAAACCTAAGTACGTGTAAGTGTGGGAGAGTAGTCAAAAAGGTCAAGCAACAGAAGTGGCGGTGGACCAGCCACATCATCAGAGAAGGGCTAGAAAAGTGGACAAAAGACCTTATAGAGTGGTACCCAAGGGGGCACAAAAGGAAGAGAGGAAAGCCTACTCGTAGATGGTCAGATGACTTAAAAAAGATAGGCGGAGTGGACTGGACCAGGAAAGCAAGAGACCGCGATACCTGGAAGGACTTGGAAGAGGCCTATGTCGGAGGACAAGCTGAAGTTGTCGATGGGAACTAGAAAATAGTAAATAGTAATATATATATAATTGTAGAGAAAAATAAGGTATATTTTTAAGTAGATTGTTACAAAACTTCAGAAATAAAGGCTATTTTTATTTTATTTATTTTTATTACGTGTAAGGCCTAAAACAATGCTTTATTGGGAAGACGTCTTTGGCGGCTATGAGACAATGGTTTTTACTTGACAGTTGATATCAGTTAAATTGTATGTAAGATTGAACCAAAGATAGGTACGATACAAACCCTCAATCTTTTGATGGAAAGCCACTGTCTTCAATCACATTCCTTTGAAGTTGAACTAAAATTCTGATTTAATAAGCTGCTGTTTTCTAAATTTACTATGCCCAAAGTTTGTTCCATTAGTAGTGAAGGTTTCACTGTATTTTATTTTATGAAGTAAAATTGAAGGTTTTTGCGACTATTTATTAGAATAAGTTGTACAGTTTTAACTATACGTTTGAAAGAAAAAACATTATTTATTACGTCGTTTTGTTGACTTGCAATTAACCAAGTGATTGGAAGTTTATTAAACAAGTTTTAATAGTTCTTTAAATTCTAGTGATTACAAAATTGTAATAATTGTGATAAGTTTTAATTTATTGAGACAAATTTCAAGCACAATAACTCAGTTGAAGTTAATGGCACATGTCTATAAAAGTTAGGCTGTGCAATGTAAGTCAAGTTATCAACAAAAATAAATGCAAATATACAAAAAAATATATCTATTTAAGTCGTGACCACGCAAAATAAGGGGATCCGTAACTTAATACAATACGAAAATCCGTACATAAAAAATAAGAAGAAAAGTTATTGAAAAAATCTTATTAATGGGTCAACCAATCGTATTCAAGATAATTTTCAAGAAAAGTATTTATTAAGCTTTATTTTCAGATTTTTTCATAATTTTTTGCACGCCCAGTCAAAAGTTAGAGGGGAGGACATAATATTTCTGACTTTCGGAGAGCTTATTTTCCAAAAGTATACAAGGAATCAAATAAACGCTCTTAGTAACCTTAACGTTATATGTAAATATGAATAAATGAAAGTAATTATTTATTAAGTAACCTAATATCCGCCCTAGAAAAGAAAATAAGTATTGATGGACAAATAATTGAGGCCCAATTCGAACAATGCTTCTAAGAAATCACTATGGTACGATACCGTTCTGTGTCAAATGTGACGTTTTTGGTTGAAGAAATGTTATTTTTGACACTGACAGATCGTTATCGTACCGCAGTGATTTCTTAGAAGCATTGTTCGAATACGGTCGCTAGACTAGGATTTCAGACCAGTGAAATGACCCGTAGCCTGAAAAAACATCCATTATTAAAGGTTTTATACCCAACAATAGCCGGCTTGATGACACAATCTATCTAATACGATAAAAGTAACAACTTAATGTATGCTCCAAGGGAAATCGAACCTTATTTTGTACAGTTTGAAGGTTCTAATTTATGTTTTATGGTCGTGGTGTTTAAGTTGTTATGGGTTTAGAAGAATACAATAATCTACGGTGATTGATCACTTTTACTTAGGTTAAGTAGGATATGGTATGTGACATGTATGTGACTAAAAAAATAAAGAAATAGAGTTATAATTAACAAAGGGTCAGCAACGCGCGTAGAATTAATTACTCAGGCTGCAATGGCTGCTTTTATCACCAAGGCAAATAATATGGGGTCCCTTTGTTTGGCATAATTATTGAGTCATAATTCTGAAACCGTTAACTTTTCAGAATTTTCGTAAGGTTATCCTATAGATAGGTTAGGTTACTAGTAGGTTAGGTTTGTTTTATGGCAAGAAAGTTACACGTTTCTGAGAAAAACCAAATGTGACGTTTTCAATTAAAGGTAGCACATTGTCGCTTACCATAAGGACGAAATTTGCTAGTATCTTTAATACGAATAACCTGTCTGAGCGACCTTATGGCAAGCGACAAAGTGGTACCTTTTTATTGAAAACGACACAAATTATGACTAACGAAAATGCGGACAAACAATACATTATGACTTAAAACTTTGTGGGAAACAATAGAGACCCCAAAAATATACCTAAGTACCTAATTTCATCATAAGACATTTACAATTTGGGGTATCCTGCAGTAATTCAGTCGGCAGCAATACGGATTCAGGCTGCATCAGGGTCACTGCTGCAGTATTGCAGCGCGGCTGCCGCAAATGTCAAGATCGATATTGCTGCCGGGATTTTTGACTTGCGACATTTGGGGTAGTCTGAAACGATATCGGATTGGACAATGTGAAAACGCTCTTACGGTAATGCAGTTAGGCAGACCAAGTACCCTGTTATAGTTTACACCAGTCGCTACAGCGGTTAAATAAAAACCAATGACTCCGATATATCGTCTCACCGAGACAGCAGCGTCACCATTTAAAAATATTTTTTCAGATAAATACACTTAGAAGGAATGAGAACGGGTCACTTTCTAGATGTAAAATTTCCTTAGAAAGTGGCCCGTTACTCCGACTATATAAAACTTCTTGATAAAAATGAGCTTTTTGACATTTCGTGCATATCATCGATGTCGTCGCCCGAAATGTTGTCGTTTGCGGCAACGTAACGCAGCGTACTACGTAGGCGAACAACACGCGAACGCGAAGCGAAGCGATGCGGCGCGGGGTGAATCAATCCTTTGATACCTATAGAAGTGTCCTACGTGGGCGATCTCGATGTCTATTTATATTCCGTCTCCGGTTTGAGCATAGTTACAGTAGTTACATCATTGTCAGGCCATGCATCAATTATATCACTTTCGGGGTGGAAGATGAGATAATTTTCACCCTCTTCAGGGACGATTTCCGGGAAAAAATATCCTATGTCCTTCCCCGGCACTCAAAATATCTCTATGTCAAATTTCAACTGAATCGGTTCTATAATATATAAACGTGAAGAGGTAACACACAGACAGACAGACAGACAGACAGACAGACTTTCGCATTTATAATATTATATAGTATGGATTAGTATGGAAGTATGGATTACGGTTTTGATTTGACCTTGAACATCGCTCACGTGGTGCATGCGAAATGAAGTGAAATTCGTGCGTGAAATAAGCACCAATCACTAAAACGATCATCAAGGTCGTATCAAAACCAGTTGTTCAAACACGTAATAAGTTGTTAAATCTGAATCAGGCTCAATGAAAAATCGGCACCCAATCTAAAAATCAATATTTGTTCCCTTATTGGAACAAGGTTTTTTTACAAAATAGAACCTTAAAGAGCATATTAAGGGCTGATCTAAATCCCAGACTTTCAGATTGCCTCCATTCTCGCACGCATCGGTGCAGAATAAACCCTCCATTGAGAAAACGGGTAAGGCCACGTCACACTTGCAGCGTTTTAAATCTCACCTAGACGCCTGTAATATTGTAGCATTTTTTTGCAGTATTGTTGAGATAAATTGCTGGACCTAATGTTCTTGCACAAACTTCTAAACGACAAGATTGATTGCATGCATATGGTTAGTCAGATAGGGCTGAAAGTGCCGTCTCGTTTGCCACGTTACCCTTGTGCCTTACTCAATGTGCGTCGTAGTCGAACTAACCTATTAGCTCATTCCCCTTTGCCTCGCCTGGCTCGCCTATACAACAAGCATGCTAATAATGTTCCTTCTTTGGATGTGTTTCACGATAGTGAAGTCTTATTTAAAAACAAATTATTGTCTGTTGACAACCTCAGCTAGCTCGGCTAAATTACCTTAGTTATTGTTAATATCAACTATTAGGTGTCTTGTTAATTGGTATTATATATTTATTCTAGATTTTTGTAATGTATACTAAGTCTTTTTCTAGGTGTTACTGTTGACTTAATGTTTAAATTAATATAATAATGCATGCTGTGATTGCCTGTAAGTGGGGGATCAATAAAAAATGTGCCCTTTTTGTAAGTTAATACTAGTATGTAAATTGTATCTTCTGTTGGTGATCCTAATAAACAAATAAACAAATAAACAAATAAAAAATACACAGCCACTGCACTGTGTTAATTTCCTTAAAAAATTGCGTTGCTGTCATAAAATGTAATTGAGATCTACAGTGTCATTTTTCGCGTCAACATTGCAACAGTAATGATGTAACATCAACGCTATTGTAGTCGCCATCCAAATGTAGGGTACATTTCATTCCAACAAAATGTATTTATTTTTATAGCTATGAATTTAATTGGCCATCTCCCTAGCCTGTGCTTATTTGAGGGCCCGTATAGGGATCCTTTAGAGAAGCCAAAAAAGAGGGTTTATAGTTTTAGCAATGTATGTAAGTTAAGACTATGTATTTTTGTAGGTTGTTCTTGATTGACTTGACTATTTATTAAAGCGTAAGAAAGTAATCAATAAGGTAAAATGTGCTAAAAGCGTCGTTGTGGATAATAGGTTAGATGTCAAGTTTTTATAAATGATATCAGTCGATCCGGTTTTTTTTGAGTATCAAATGTCTATATATATTATAACCCATTGCATTAAAGCAATACAAAAGTCAACAATGACAGTCGAAGTCCGATGTTCGTACCTACTCTACACAATTCATCGTAATAAATTGCTCATTTTCTATCTGTTCAACTAGATTTTTGTTATAAAATTCAAATTCATTAACCCTCTAATTTTATAACGCTTCTTCCAAAGACACAGCCTTATTGAAGCCTACAACGTGGAATCTGTCCTATAATCGAGTTCCAATTGCCGCTATCACGGGACAAATACATTCGGTCACATTCCATGTCGGCGTGTTCTACCAAATGTCATTCATTTGCCTATCGACTGCCTTTCCACTTTATAACACTTTGAGAGCCTATTTTGAATAGTTTTTGGCCAAACGGCCAAGCCACATAATTTGTTAAGTTAGGGCTTGTAGAGTTAGAAGCTTGGCTCTACAAGAGATCTGATAACTTTTTGACACTAGGAGCCTTATGGTTTCGTCTTGGCAACATTTTACAAGAAAATGTTTTTGGTGGGATTTCACTTTTTTTTGTAAGTTGCTTATGACAATTTGCCATCCCCTAATTTAAAGGGTTAGGGGTAATTCACTATTAAAATCCTGAAACACGTATCTGGAGGCATCTTTTACACTATCTGCTTTTTACTGATTCCCCATACAAACTTTAACCCCCTTTTTCCCCCTAACGCTCTTTTCCATCCCCTTACGGGGTGATTTTGGGGTTGAAAACTATTTTATATTCTTCCCCATAACAAAATCTGTCTACATAGCAGATTTCAACTAAATCGGTTCAGCGGTTATTAATTCCCTATACAAAACTTCACCGCCCTTTTCACCCCCTTAGGGACAAAAAATTTCAAGTTTTTGAATTTTTCTGTTGTTTGTTTACTAAGACAATCTTACATACCAAATTTCAGCTTCCTAGGATTTCAGGAAGTACCCTAAAAGTTTTGATGAGTGAGTGAGTGAGTGAGCGACGAAATCGGGGTTTTTAGATATGAATAAAATCTAAAGTATAAGAACTATGTAATTGAAAATTTTTATACTTAATAAGTCCACTAATGACATCATATCCGGAGAATTTTGTTTATCTGGTATAATCCAAACCCAAGTTATGAGGGTTCAAAAAAACGACAAAGCGCTTCGAGAATATTTTTGCTCGTCTTGGCGGGGGCACTACCGTGATCACGATATCTAAACCTGGATGATTAAATAGCATAGCTGTGCTTAACAGAATAACAATGAGCAATAACAATCGTGCTCACTGATTAGCCGTAATTATAGCGAGCTTGTTCAGAAATGCATGCCGCCAATAATATAGTGACGTGCTTAAAGTAAACATGTCGATAATTTAGGAAAATATTTGCTTTTAAACGAGATAACAAACGGGCTTTACGGAATATCGTTTGACAGTTAACGATGTCCTTCGGTAGGTAAAGGAAGATTCTATATGTCAGTTAGGTAATGCAATAATATATATGTATATATGTATGTATGTATGTATGTAATAATAAGTAATAATAAGTAGTAAAAATTTTCTCATTTTAAAAGATAAGGGTTGTACAACAACATCACTAAAGGACCGCACGAAAGTTGATATTTGCTATGAAAGAGCCATATTGTTTTTTAGGGTTCCGTACCCAAAGGGTGAAAACGGGACCCTGTTACTAAGACTCCGCTGTCCGTCTGTCCGTCTGTCTGTCTGTCACCAGGCTGTATCTCATGAACCGTGATAGCTAGACAGTTGAAATTTTCACAGATAATGTATTTCTGTTGCCGCTATAACAACAAATACTAAAAAGTACGGAACCCTCGGTGCGCGAGTCCGACTCGCACTTGGCCGGTTTTTTGTTTTTAATTGGTCCCATAGTTCGGGTAAATTTCTTTGGTTAGTTAAGTTTTGTTCAGTATGATCAATATATTACCCGGTTTCACCGCACACCTGCCGTAACAAGTTGTTACTAACTTGTTACTAAGTTAGAAAGCCAGTATGAACTTGAATTTTTTTGCACAATTATGTGGTTCAATAATTGATTGCGTTTTTTAATAGTTTTTATGGCTGTAATGCATAGGGGCAATATTCACTTAACAAAATACATACCTATATCCCTTTGAAATAAAAAAAAACATATCTTATCGATAATACGGCCCCGCATTAGGCTTCGCGGTCGGTTTGCTCGTTGCGAGAGACTGGATGCATGAACGCTTTTAACATCTTCCCTAAATAATACAATAATAATAAACGTGACAGTTGCCTTTCGTTCATTACGAAGCGTTTATGGCTCCTCTACACGATGGCCCAGCGATAGTTGAGAGCACGCACTATGAAATGGGCCACGTGTAGATACGTACGCGCCATCGCTGGCCCACTACCTTTGATGTGCGGACGAAAAACCGACACCGCGGCCATCCTATCGTCATCCCGTAGCGCCATAAGCCATCCGACACCACTACCCTCTCTACACACTGGTCCATCTTAGTGGGGCAGTATGATGGCCCATCGTGTAGAGGAGCCATAACGATTGGCACGTTGCCTACGCACCCAGGGATTGCATATACTTGAGAAAATTGACCCATGCCGCCGATCGACGAAGGTGGTTTGATTCCAGCCCTAGGCACTTTTTCCTTTTTCTTTCGTATATGACATCTATTTCAGTTTAACCCATTGTACCCACTTGGGTACACCTTGGTTACGGTATTAGATTAGATTTTCTACTGTAACTCTACCTAACAGCATTAAAAAAATAGTGGGTTCCAAAAAGTGGCGCTAGTGGGCTAAAATAGCTATTATCGAACACTTCCTAAATACGAACCAAATTCAAATATTAACTAATAAATTAATAACTGCACTTAACAATCATTATTTTGTCATGACACGGCCTAGTTAAATGGAATCCTAAATGGCTAAGCGGACCACAAACCGCTGCGTGTATACCGTATTGTACCTAACCGTTGAGTGCCTAACATAATATAATGCTAATTAAATAAATACTTACTACTACTTACTTAATGGCGCAGCGACCCTAAATGAGTCTCTCTCCGACACGAGTGTACGCTAAGCTACCTACTAACTACTACTACTACGCACTAAGCGACCTGGTTCATGGCGGTATCGGTCGAATTTTCTCGAGGTAATTAAATAAAAGCATTAAAGGCTTACGCCTCCCTTTGGCCGAATTAAGTAACTACTTCTACTCTAGTTACTGTTAGTGAATTCGCTGCTGTGTGCTACGATAATAAGATTTCATAGTTTATTGTTATAACTTATAACCACGGCGAAACAAAAGCTAGCATCATTAAGTTTATCTTTTCATTCCAAATTATGACTAAGTTAAGTCAGCTATTAATTTGGAAGCAAATTTATCATCATTAAATGTCATCGATTTATCTTATTTAACCAGTTTGCACAAAGTTTAGGATAACTAAGTAAGCAAAGCAAGCAAGTTTAGGATGCTTCTTTTCAGAGCTTGTTCCCACTATGTCGGGTGTCGGGACGACTTTTAATCGGGTGTCGGCGCCTCTGTTCACACTAGTCGGCTGTCGGGACGATTTTTAATCGGGTGTCGGTGCCTCTGTTCACACTAGTCGGCTGTCGGCCACGACCGCAGCTGGTGCCATTTGAGGTTCTCATTTGACGCGCGGGGTCGGTCCGACATCCGACATCATGTGAACAGCGCCAACGACACGATTTTTTTCCGGACGGAGGGCTGACAAAACACACGATATTTTATGTCGGATCCAACACAAAAATTTTGTCGTTCGTGTGTTAATGAAATGTTCTGCCGCTACGACACCCGATTAAAAATCGTTCCGACATCCGACATAGTGGGAACGAGCTCTAAATGTTTATCACCTTATGTAATACAACTATATCCAGTTTCCATATAAGTTATGTAATTTGGAGAATTAGCTTTTGATTTTGTACCCATATTTGTGTTAGTTATTTATTAAAATGACAAAGTCTGGCTAATTTCTTATTTATTAGCTTTACAGTTTTACATTCATATAATTTTCGCGCTCTTTTTCTTTGTATAACAATTTTTAGCGTCGGAAACTAGTACCAGAGGGCCTACCGCGAACCACGTTCGACGTGTTACCTCTCTTACGCACTTGTAAATTCGTACTTAAGTGTGACAGAGACGCAACACGTCGAACGTGGTTCGCAGTAGGCCCTCAGACATAGACACAGTCGTGCTACGTAAATGTTAATGCCTAAAGTTTCTTGTAAGTTGTAACTGAAGCATGTTATTTTAAAAAGAGAGCGAAACTTCAATGGTATGGGAGCGGCGTTTTGTTGGCGGGTTCGTGTGACTATTATAGAGAATAAAATTAGGTACTAATTGCTTTCTTTATAAATGAACAATTCTAGAAAAGTTGTAGATTACTTAAATTTAAGGGTCATTTTATACTAACTACTAGTTTTACAGCTATATACAGACTCATATATATTATATTATAAATGGAGGGTTATTCAATGACGCCCACACTGATTGCATTCTAATGGATAAAGTTTGAATTCAGGCAAGATATTGTTTCGATAACCTACGCAAAAATTTTGTTACCTACTTCTAGTTTCATGAATGCCAAAAGAAAAGATTTATTAATGTTGTACACTTTACATAATATATAAGTATATTTCTGATTTCGACTCAGAACTATTAATATTAGGGTCGCTTGCACCAATCCGTCTTTCACCCATTAAGGTAATATTGAAATATTACCTTCGTATTTATTCGTTAACGGTGAACCGTTTGGAAAATTTCATAGTTCAATGCTTAGTGGCTTTGATGAGTACGATATTTTGTGGTTGGTTAGTTGCACCAAGTATGCCCTTAGTATGTATAGTATTATGCATTTAAAGTTTTCTTTTTATAAGTGCAATCATGTACAATTTTAGTTTAGGATTTGACGACATAATACTGTAAGTTGTAAAACAAACTTTTCGTTATTACAAATAGTAAAATTGGACACTTTGTATGAATAAAAAGTGCTTCTGAAAATTGAATATATCTACTAAACTAGAAGCACTTTCTCTATATCAACAGTAACGCAGCGTCTTACGCAAGCGAACAACTCGCTCGCGAAGTTGTTCGCGAAGAAGTTCGCGTTCGCAACGAGATCGCCCACGTAGGACACTTCTATAGGTATCAAAGGATTGGTTCGCTCCGTTTATATGACTGGCGGGGACTGTCGAGTATGCCCTCTATACTATCGTGCACCTCAGTCATCGTCTATCGTCGCCGATAGTATAGAAGAGCACAAGTCTCAATTAGTCAATTACGTTTTCTCCCTGTCTTACAAATACAAAAGTCAAAATAACAGAACAAGACCATCGGTTAATGGCTAATTTAAGTTTTTTTTATAAGTAACCAGTAAAAAAAATGAATTGTATTACGCATCTTAAATATATTAATAACGGGTCACTCACGTGTATTAAGTCGAAAACGCTCGACATGTTTCACTCCGTACCGAGGAGCGTCATCAGGAGCTATTATTATTTGTTATTAAAATTGTATTACGCATCGTCCATATTATCGCATCTACTTTTGTCGTTGACTGTACTTTACTCAAATATACATACTATACACATGACATAGGCAAATATATAATATTTCTACCGAAATAGTGTAGCTCACAGCATCAATTTCTCTTCATGACAGAAATAAATTTGTTCAAATCTTTTCGGACCGTGACCTACTTTACCACGTACATTACAAATGTATTTGGGCGTTTGTTTATAAGTTTTCGATGTTGAGTGATGTCTCCTGAAACCTAGGTTACCTATTTCTATTCAGAATGACCAGCTGTTTCAATCCTATTGGGAGAAAAGTGTCCCAAAATTTTTATAGGTAAATTTTTCGGTCCTTCCATTCCATTACCGACATACTGCACAGAGTCTTTAAAGAATGATACAGGAATGAAAAATTATTTGGGCACTTTTTTTCTTCTTTTAGAATTGAAAGAGCTCGTGATTCTGAGTAAAAACAACATTAAAAATCCAAACTTAAAATTCTATTATCTCATTTCTATACATATAGCCGGCCATTTATAAAACAAACCTGTCAATAATAATAGCAAGGTCAAACTGGTTGGTCCTATTATGCAACTTTTGATAAAAGTGAACGCAACGATTTTGATAGCATAAGCAGTGCAAGTGTTATATTTATCTTCTTATATATATAAACGTAAAAGTCCTGACTAACTGACTCACTTAAATCAACGCCCAGCCCAAACCGTTGGACCTAGAGAGCTGAATTTTTCACAGTTAGTAGATTTTATAACGTTAGTATCCACTAAGAAGGGGTTTTTCAAAATTCATCCCCAAAGGGGGTGAAATGGGGGTCCAAAGTTTGTATGGGGTTCAAGTTTTATTTTAAGCTATGAATTCGAAACTTGGGTAAAAGATATATTATTAATAAACAAGAAAACTACTTTCAGCGTTTTTGAAAATTCATCCCCTAAGGTGGTGACAAAGGGGTTGAAAGTTTGTATGGAGATCAAAATTTTTATCAAATACGGGACTTAAAACTTTGTATGTAGGCATGTTATTGGAATACAGGAAAAGTAATTTCAGCGTTTTTAAAAATTCATCCCCTAAAAGGGTTAAAAAGGGGTTGAAAGTTTGTATGGAGATCAAACATTTTATTGAGTACGAGACTTGAATATTTGTATAAAAATATATTATTAGCATAGAATAAAAGTAATATTAGCAATTTTAAAAATTCACTCCTTAAAGGTTCAAATTTTATTTTAAGCTAGAAATTAGAAACTTCGTAAAAATTCATACTCCAAGGTGGTGAAAAGGGGGTTGAAAGTTTGTATGGAGATCAAACATTTCTTAGAGTGCGGAACTTGAATCTTTGTTTAAAGGCATATTATTAGAATACAAGAAAAGTAATTTCAGCGTTTTTATAAATTCATCCCGTAAAGTGGTTAAAAAGGGGTTGAAAATTTGTAGGGGTCCTAATTTTATTTTAAGCTAGGTATTTGAAACTATGTAGAAGGGAAGAAAACTTATTTCAGCATTTTTGAAAATTCATTCCCCAAGGTGATAAAAAAGAGGTTGAAAGTTTGTATGGAGATCAAACCTTTTTTGCGTACAGGACTTCAGTCTTTGTATAAAGGCATATTTTTAGAATACAAGAAAAGTAACTTAAGCGTTTTTAAATATTCATCCCCTAAAAGGGTTAAAAAGGGGTTTAAAGTTTGAATCCATTACAAATGCTTTGAAACTTCTTAGAAAGGCATTGTATAATATTACAAAAAAAAGTTATTTCAACGTTCTTAATAATTCAACCCCTAAGGGGGTTAAAAAGAGGATGTAGTTTATATGTAGTACAAGTTTTCGTTTAAGCTAGGAACATGAAACTTGGTAAAAGGGCATTATATTATAATAGACGAAAACTGATTGCACCGTGTTTGTAAAGTTTGTATTAATAAAGTTTGCATCGGGAGCGAACATTTTATTTTAATAGTGGACTTGAAAATCTAAGTATTGAGAAGGATTATATCGAGAACAATTTTTTTCAGTTAGGGACTTGAAACTTCGTACTTTGTGAAAGACAAATTTCATGCGTTGTATTATTATTAACAAATGATTAACCGTCCCTACTGATATCTTTTGCTGCATAATGTTACAAATCCACGCGTACGAAGTCGCGGGCAACAGCTAGTACATTATAATTTCATAGAAGATTGACGTTTAAAATAACACTTGCACTGCGTGTACTATCAAAATCGTTGCAGACTTTTCTTGGTCTAACTCTATATCTATTTTCCTTTATCTTCAACGTTTTATACGATATTTTAAATACGGCAGCAAAAATGCTGGCTAGACACAAAATTGAAGTATGTTTCTATTAAAAATAAAAACGTTTTTTTAAATAATATTGTAAGTAATTACTGTAATTGGTCAAGCAAATCTTGTCACTAGAAAAAGGCGCAAAATTCAAATTTTCTATGGGACGATATCCCTTCGCGCCTACATTTTTTAAATTTGCCGCCTTTTTCTAGTGGCATGATTTGCTTGACCAACTATATATTTGGCTACCAAAAAGTATTGTTAAGTACTTAAATTTACACAAAACACGGTAGATCGTAAGTTTAATATATTGGGCGCTTAATTGATTGCGTTTAGGAAAAAATACGGAAAGAACTAAGTTTATACATAAAGTAGGCAATGTGATAAAACTGATAAACATATTAATAAGCCCCACAAAATAATAATATTTTCGTACCAATTTCTATAGTTTGAAAACAACCCCGCAAAATAAACTCACGTGAAAAGCACTATTATTATTCCTATTATAAGTTCTCTCCTCAAATTCAGAGCCTTATTTTTCTCATGTCCCTTCCTGGAAGGTGAAAAATTGTTTTCATTTCTCATTTTGGAAGAGAACAATGTTTTTCAGTTTGAAAATATTGAAGATTCGTTGGTAAGGCTGCCAAGTGGGCTAATCTTGTTTGTAAAGTAGTGGTACCTAACTTAAAATTGGCTCTTTTAGGGTTCCGTACCCGAAGGGTAAAAACGGGACCCTATTACTAAAACTTCGCTGTCCGTCTGTCCGCTCTCGTGTGATGCGGAAGGGTCCTGGATTTTCCCCAGGCTACCATCCCCCCACACAGTCCTACCGCTCTAATTGCCCTAGGTGCAATAGAGCCCAAGTCAGGTTCAAAAAAAAAAAAGAAACCGTCTGTCCGTCTTTTCTGTTGCCGCTGTAACAACAAATACTAAAAAAGTAAGGGACCCTCGGTGCGCGAGTCCAACTCGCACTTGGCCGGTTTTTTTTATTAGCCTACTTTGGTATCCCACTGCTGGGCAAAGGCCTCCCCTCGTTATACGTATTTAGGTATAGCAAAGATAGATATAACTCCGTAATAGATGGTTACAGTCTAAGGAAAAAACGTGCCTCGAAAATCACGAAAATTTGATTCTCGATCAGAGGGCGCCACTAGTTTTGGCCTAGTCTCGTATAGAGGGCGTTGACGGTTTTGTTTGTTATTTATAATTTTAACGCATATCAATGAAAGAACATGGTTAAAAATCATATAAAAATAATTAATGCAAATAAAAAAAAAACATTTATCCATATTTAAATACATTTTAACGTATTTTTATAAATCTTCATTTTTAGTTTTAAAGTATGTCGATAGATGGCAGTAAATTTACAGCGGTTACAAAATTTACTATGACAGTACCGCTCTAGTATAAGTTACTCTATGGGTATAGTTAGCATATAGTGCCGGATAGAAGAACGTGCTAAAACTTTCTACCAACTGAAATAGATGTCACTTTTTCTTACATATGACATCTATTTCAGTTTATAATTTATATGTAGTAGTGTGACTACTTAAAAAACCCACATCAAAACATTTAATAAAATAATTTGATCTGTTCCCAAAAGATGTTTTTCTACCAACCTCTAAAAATTACAACTAGATACAGATCCGTTTATTATGACTCCGCTTAATATGATACAATTACTCGAAGTTTCGTTTTCATATAAAATTATTTTTGACAAAGTCAGATATTGACTTCGCTTATAGCATAGAGTAACTTATACTAGAGCGGTACTGTCATAGTAAATTTTGTAACCCCAGTAAATTCACTGGCATCTGTCGACACACTTTAAAACTAAAAATGAAGATTTATAAAAACACGATAAAATGTATTTAAATATGGATAAATGATTTTTTTATTTGCATTAATTATTTTTATATGATTTTGACCCATGTTCTTTCACTGGTATGCGTTAAAATTATAAATAACAAACGAAACAGTCAACGCCCTCTATACGAGTGTAGGCCAAAACTAGTGGCGCCATCTGATCGAGAATCAAATTTTCGTGATTTTCGAGGCACGTTTTTTTCTTAGACTGTATCCATCCATTACGGAGTTATATCAATCTTTGTTTATAGTGACAAATCGCCTATAAATCCTATTTTCATGAAATTATGTCCGGTTATACAGACACATTAGCTGGTTTTCGTGGCCGTTTGGTGCGTGCGTAGCATATAAGTTGTTTTAGTTTTGATTCTCAGTGAAGAATTTGCTGTGACTTAATTGTTTTGTATCGTATTGTACTTGCCTAATATAAGGTTTTTTATTCATTTCAAGAGCATGCCAGCGCATTCTCTATTTCTCGTCAACGTCTACGGATCGTTCTCGCTACGCGCTACATTAAATATGCTACGAGCTACGCTACGGCCTAGTTTAATGCTACATGCTACGACTACCAATTTATAATTCAACTTTGGAACTGGAATGTAACCTTTAATATGGTCGCCTTGTGATTGTTATAACTTATAACCTTTAATTTAACCCGAAATAGGGGTCTCTCGGAATGAGATAATAAGATTGAAACTCGTTCATTATGACGTTCTAAAAGTTGTCTTAAAAGTTACCTCGCATTACTGGCCTACAAGGGGCAAGCCAAGATGAAAATTTTACATCGACAAATCTGAAACGAAAAGAAAAAAAATGTATCGGGATGACAGTAGGTATAAAACCCAGCAGGAATAAGTAAGGAATTCCTAATAAGGGTAGGTGTACACCAAGGGTCGGCTCTGAGTCCACTTCTCTTTAATCTTGTCATGGAACACCTTACTGCGAGCCGCCTTGGGACTTACCTTTTTTTATAGTCTATATTGTGCCACCGCTGGGCAAAGGCCTCCCCTGTTTCCGCCACTCAAATATTCAAAATATTATTTTTAGGGTTCCGTACCTCAAAAGGAAAAAACGGAACCCTTATAGGATCACTCGTGCGTCTGTCTGTCCGTCTGTCACAGCCTATTTTCTTCGAAGCTACTGGACCGATTAAGTTGATATTTGGTACACATATGTAAGTTTGTGACCCAAAGACAGACATGTAACGTAAACAAATGAATTTTAAACATGGGGGGCACTTTTGGGGGGTAAATGAGGAAATTAAAAAATAAAGTTTTTCAAACTATATCGTGTTACATATTAAATGAAAGAGCTCATTGTTAGAATTTCAATTTTTTTTTATAATTTTATGATAAACAGTTGTGGTTATTCAAGAAATTGTTCAAAAATTACCATTCCCCCCCTTTATCTCCGAAACTACTGGGTCTAAAATTTTGAAAAAAAAAAAACGTAATATTATTCTTTACCTATAGATTACAGGAAAACCTATTAGAAATGTGCAGTCAAGCGTGAGTCGGACTTAATTACTTAGTTTTTGATCCGACCCCTACGGGTTTTTTAAAGACATTTCACTCACGTTTCACATAAAAAATACATAGTTTAAATTGTGTAATGTACGGAACCCTTGGAACGCGAGTCCGACTCGCACTTGGCCGGTTTTAATTATTCCAACGACGGTACGATCGACGCAGACGTGGCCCACCGCATCAACACCTCTTGGATGAGGTGGCGAGAGCTCTCGGGTGTGCTTTGCGACTAGAATACCGGTTCGTGTATAGTATGAATTTTCTCAAATGATTTTTCGGCCTCAGACCCTAATCCGTTAAACAATAGCCTTTGTTTCTTTTATGGAGATAGAATTATGTAGTTTTAAATTGATTGAATCAATTGTATCGAGGAGATTAGACATTTTAACTAAACTCGATCTAATAACTATTACGACCCTTAATATCAATATAGTTTGCGCTCAGTCATTAACCTCTCATTCCTTTACAAGCTTTACCGGTGAAACAATTAATCCGAATTAGCTCCATGCATGAATTTATTTTTATTTTTGGATTCATAATTTATATCGTTGCGTCGAAGCGCTGGTGGCCTAGCGGTAAGAGCGTGCGACTTTCAATCCGGAGGTCGCGGGTTCAAACCCCCGGCTCGTACCAATGAGTTTTTCGGAACTTATGTACGGAATATCATTTGATATTTATACCAGTCGCTTTTCGGTGAAGGAAAACATCGTGAGGAAACCGGACTAATCCTAACAAGGCCTAGTTTTCCCCTCTGGGTTGGAAGGTCAGATGGCAATCGCTTTCGTAAAAACTAGTGCCTACGCCAATTCTTAGGATTAGTTGTCAAGCGGACCTGAGGCTCCCATGAGCCGTGGCAAAATGCCGGGATAACGCGAGGAAGATGATGAATTTATATCGTTGGAACAACGGAAATGATAAAAATACTTTTGTAAACCTTAACATTATTTTATTAAAAAATATTTAAAATGTTGAAAATTTTTGAGCGGTTGAAACGCTCATAATTTTTGGCGCGAATTCGACAGAGCGTGATGACGTCACACGTTGGGCGGCCCAACTGACGTTTGCTACTAATGACACTAATCTGTCGAACGCGTGACGTCACGTGGCGTTTCGAGCGTTTCGCTCACTAGCTTTTCGCGGGCAAATTTTTGTACTTTTTATTTATAATTTTAAGTAATTAAATGGTAATTTAAAAACAGAAATGCATTTGTAACATGATATAACGGTAACAAATATCCGAATAAAATATATTTCGTTCAAATATAAACTTCATGCATGAGGCTAATTATGAGGTTTCTCAAAACAAACGTTTTAATAACTCATTAAAAACCTCGATTAGGGTAAGCGGTTCCGGTCCCTGCATCTTACCAACCATCTGAATTTGATCTTAAACCTGTACAATCTCCAATTTATTATTAATTACTTAAGAAAACTTGTTATTAATTACTATAACGGAACTTAATCGCGTAAACTTTAAGCTTTATAATTACCTATGACGTTCGAGGATGGCATTTACCCCGTGGTCTCGAAGAATTATTTTAAAGTAAATAATAATACTTATGTAAAAAACGTGAAAGTTTCAATCAGTTAGAAAGTTTGTTTTCAAATAATTTACAATCTCAAATTCCCCTAAGTTTAGTGGTAAGTTTAAGTAAACTCCGACTTATAGAATTAAGTTTGTTTTGTCCAATAATTTACACCGCAGATTCGTCTAAGAAGGGGTAGCAACCCTCGCGTTAGTATCAAAAGAGCCGCCGGGGAGAGAGGTTGTACTCCGTACGCTACTATATTACGATACGTAAATTAAACATAGTTACTGTTTAATAGTATATAATAGTTATTAATTATTAAATTAGTGATTGTGCCAAAGGATTTGTGAGTGACTTTTGAGTTGGGAAAGTTTGTAAGGTATGTTCTGAAAGTTTTCTTTATTGAAGTTTTTAGTTTTGCGACTGTTATATTTATGTATAAAGTTTTTTAATGTAATAAAATAGTGGTGTTTTTTTTAATACAGGAAAGATTCGCATGATCATTCGCATTTATTATAAAATAAATTTCGTATTATTGTATATATAGTATGTAGCTATTATATACAATTATACTACCTGCATTAGAGGCTGCCCACTTATTAAAGGGGCCCGTTGATTATCAGTCCGCCGGACGATATCAGCCTGTCAGAACAAAATTAACAGTTCCGAACAATTGACAGACCGATATCGGCGGACTAGTAATCAGTGGGCCCCTTAACACAAATCATAATCATCGAGTCACATTAGTAAAAGTCTACTTTAAATCGGTATACAATATATCAACATACAACCATAGAATTTTGGAAAAAAAATATATTTGGAATTTTATCGAAGTCTGGAGCAAAGTAAGCACATTTTACGGCATCAAAGTTATATATCACAAAACAAAGACGCCATAATTTCACATTGTTACATGCAATATGCAAATCCTTCTTCTTCCTCGCGTTATCCCGCCATTTTGCCACGGCTCCTGGGAGCCTGGGGTCCGCTTGACAACTAATCCTGAGAATTGACGTAGGCACTAGTTTTTAGGCACTGCTATCTGACCTTCCAACCCAGAGGGGGAACTAGGCCTTGTTAGGATCAGTCCGGTTTCCTCACGATGTTTTCCTTCACCGAAAAGCGACTGGTATTATCAAGTGATATTTATTTATTTTATTTAATTAAGGATCACCAACGGACATAAGTTCCGAAAAACTCATTGGTACGAGCCGGGGTTTGAACCCGCGACCTCCGGATTGAAAGTCACACGCTCTTACCGCTAGGCCACCAGCGCTTCTTACATCAACATCATGCAACATGCAAATGTATGTAAAATAGCTGTTCTGAATAATTTTACGTACCATTGACGGCATGATGACTTATTTCGCTTTCGGATAACTTTTGGAAAGTTTCCTCGCACAATGGAACTCGACGAGAATATTTACGTTAGGAAAAATGTGCGGGCTAGTGATATGCCGTTACCGGGAATTTTCCCAAGACAGGTAATTTCCCGGTAACTTGTTCTGGTACACTGAAAATAATAATTAGCTGAACTCATTGAGCAATTAAAAAAATTACTCAAACTGACCATTTGACCGGTGTAGCACATAGTTCACAAGTCTCAATTTTTAAGTTATAGTATTTTTTAAGTTATAGTATAATTTCGCTACTCAATGTAAATACAAAATTATTTAAATTATATATCGTCGATTATATATTAGTTGTGAATATGATCCTGACTCTGACGACACTGAAGATTTATAATTCTAAAAGAATTGTACCTATTTACATTGAGTAGCAAGATTATGTATTTATAACAATATTATTTACTTCGTACGTTTCCGTAACTAGTTCCGGAAAAAATATTATCGCAAGGCAATCTCCGCTTTATGATACTTTGCTCTACCAAGTTTAGGTATTTATACTCTGCCTATTCCTATCAGTGGAAGGGAAAAGGCCTGGAAGAGGACGCAGTCCAATACGTTGGTCTAACCAGATCCGCACCGCTCTTGACTCCACAGTTCACATGGCTCTCCACACCGCCAAAGACAGAAGCAGATGGAGAAAGATCGTAAGAGAGAAAGTGATACAAAAGGGAGGTCACGACCCTCAATACTGAGGAATACGACGCAAGAAGGAGGATTCCTATCACTGCTCATGACAATTTAAATTGGGCAATCTTCCCGGTAAATTACTTATTAGGAAGAATTCCGGTAAGGGTAATACCAACGGCACATCACTATTCGAGACGGCTGTCACACAAAGGTTTTGAATATTTCATTTTGAAGAGCGATATGTTTGCAAACCGATCATCGTTTCTTCTTCGATGGAATAAATAATGCTTTTAGAAGGTTTAGGGAATAAAATTGAATTTAACAACGAAAATATAAAATCATTCCCTTTCTTAATCAAATAGTCAACTTCGATTTTGCTTCTGCAATGTTCTGCCACCAGAGTGCAGCACTAGCCTTTTTAGTAAACCATCGAGTAACTTATACATACTGTACCTTTAACAGGTTTTTGAGAAGTTTTCAGAGATAATAAAATATGACTTTGATACATCAAGGCGGTTTGTTTACAAAGGACCTACCGGGAAACGCGAATCCGAAATTTCGCTATCTGCCTCTTTATAGCTCGAATATGCAAGAGTGACAAAGATGTTAGATAACGTAATTTCGATTTCTTGTTTCGCGATAGACCCTCAGATTGTGGTAGTGGCGCCACCTACGCAGAGTTTCGCGTAATATTCCCTATTGGTTGACCTTGACGATCGTATTGGCGATTGGCGTGCTTCTCACACACTTGACACTACTTTCACTTCATTTCACATGCACTAAATAGCACGAGCGACTGGTGTTTCCAGGTGACTCACTCTGCGCATATTTCATGGTTTATTTTGTAAAATGGAATAACAAATTACCTGACATTCAACTCACGCACTTGCAATTTAGCATTTCTTTTTTTATTTAGCGTTTCAAGATATTTTTGTTGAGTTAAGCGGAGTGAAAATATTTCCGTTTCTCTTGTTTTGATAATTTATGAGCATTTGCCGGGATTTAATAAAGATTTATTGTTCGCACCTGTAAGGCTAATAAGGTTCGGAAGTGGCTGATATTTTTAGCATTTTTCATGAAAATTGGAATGGACTGTTGAATTTTTAGGGATTGAGAGATTTGTCAGTTAATTCAGGGCTATATGTATAGATAGGTAAGTAAGTACTTGGGTATAATTTTATTCTGGAAAAGGTTATAAGTTAGGTAACAACCTATATAATATAATACAATATAATGTGCAAGTAGAATCTTTATGCATGCAAAGGAAATATTAAAAAATGTACTTAATTATGGTGAAATAAAGGCTATTTTTATTTTTAACCTATATAATATATAAAAAAAACATTGTTTTTTTTTCTACCTGGCCAACGTTAACCTACAAAGGTTTTGGTTTAAGTCCTAAATATTATCTAGTTTCCGTGTGGTTTTTTCATAGCATGTGCCTTTGTAAAAACGTGTAAAATAAAAACTCAATATAAAAACTACAATTTAGCGTACATAAGCATACAAAAATACACTTAAAATAATACATACATAAAGTCATAACCCTTTTGGCTTTGTCATAGTTCGATAAAAACAAAATCCCCAAAATTTAATCTATTTAGTAAAAAAACAATATTAAAAAAATGTCATATCATGGACAGCCAGATCTAATTTCTATGCAAATAAAAACCGGTAGAAGTGAATTAAATTGAATCCCCTGAAATTATACGGAGTGGGCCATAGACGGTTTTTATGATTGAAAAAGTTAGTACCGTATTTGGTGCATTCAAATAAATGTTTGGCGGTAGGTACCTATGTGCAAAATCGTATTTTGTAATTGGTGCCATGTTTGCTTTGTTTTTTCGATTTAAATCTTCAGAAATCTTCTTGCCCGGGAGCTAAAATGTTAAAATTTGGTGCAGGCGGTAGTTTAGGCAAGTGAGTTGTACAATTATCCAACATTTTGATTCCCTTGCTTTAAGGGACTGTAAACTTGAGTGGTTTTAATTTCAACTCGATACCTCCACGCGTTCCCGAGATAAAGGGTCTTGACAGACATACAGACGGACTGACAGACAACGAAGTAATCCTATAAGGGTTCCGTTTTTCCTTTTGAGATACGGAACACTAAGTGATAATTTACTTTCTCACGTGGATAACTGTCCATCAATTTCCTCACACCGTTAATGTTTGTTTAGTCTATTATTGGAAAAAAGCTCGAAACTTACAAAACTTAGTGGAGCAGGAATGATAAATGACAGCGCAGGCCAACGATCGTCTTAGTTCACTGAGTTGCCAGTCATTCTATTTTAGCCTAGTTTTAGTCTAAGAGCTAGCAACGGAAATAGACGGTTGTACCTAGAAGGAAAATATAGTTGGTCTAGCAAATCTTGTCACCAGAAAAAGTATTTACTTGTCAGTATTTACTACACCTTTTACAAGGTCAAGGGCAGCGATGGAATATGGAATATGCATTATTTGCGAAAAAACAGCATATCACTGACACAATTACCCGTTATTAAAACAAAGTTGTGATTAGTCACTAAAAGATGCTAAAAGTTTTGATTGACTTAAATAAAATTATATTTGTCAAACTCACAAGTGGTATTGAAACTTTAAGTCTAAGGAGAGACTTTGCCTCCTTGTGTGTGTTCTACCGCTTGTACCTACAATGGGCTTTGTTCCGAAGAATTGTTTGACATGATGCCAACGGCCGCTTTCTATCACCGCACCGCTCGCCGTCGGCAGGGTGTTCATCCTCACACCCTAGAACCTAAATGGTCGCGTACTGTGCGGTTTAAGAGGAATTTCTTCCCGCGGACGCTCCGGCTGCGGAATGAGCTCCGAGGTTTTCCCGAGGGTCTACACCTACAGTATGGGGTTCTTCAAAAAAGGGAGTGTACAGGTTTTTAAAAGGTCGGCAACGCGCATGTAACATCTCTGGAGCTGCAGGCGTCCATAGGCTACGGTGACTGCTTACCATCAGGCGGGCCATATGCTTGTTTGCCACCGATGTGGTATTAAAAAAAAACTTGCGCGGCATAACAATTTCGACGTTGCACGTTGTCAAACTGCGCGCTACACGGTTGACGGCCTGATTCGATCAATATACCCACGTCAAATATTAGGTCTAGATACATTATTATTAAAGTTAGAATCAGGCCGCGAGTCGCTCGCGGCACAATTCACATGGGATCATGTATTATTTGAGCCAGACATATAGGTATATGAAATATTCTTCTAGTTCGTTGGCCAAGGGTATATGCTACTCTTAAATAAATATTGACGAAGTACGTAGGTTACAAAAATGTCTACTTGTGATTAAAGTTTACTCTACTACGAGTATATACCTACCGCTCGAACACCAAAAGCAATATTTACATCAATTCCATATTTTACAAATCTATGTTTGCTCGATGCGCAATTGCGTAGGTTTACTAAAGCTTAAATATTCATTCATTCTCGTCGCGTCAATAAAGATATAGTGACTATGATAAGCAAACTGGCGTTTGATAATAGGTAGGTATTGCATTTATAATAGAATAGTTTCTGCCCACAACTTCTGCGTGGGATGATAGTGATAATTGATAAAAAACTATGTCCTTTTCCAGGCCTCAAAGTATCTCCATAGCAATTTTTATGCCGAATGAAAATATTTGGATTATTTCCCTAATCAGAAATCAGAAATCAGAAATCATCGCATTTATTCGTGGTAAACTATAACATACAAAAAGTATAATAACAACAAATGAATGAATGAATTCATTTTTCACTTTTGGTTCATTTTGTGTTCAGACGTGTCACTTTGAGTGAAAAATGAATAATGAAATACGAAAATGAACACAAAATATACCGCCTGATTTCACCTTAACAGACAGGGTTGTTTATACATTTATAATATTAGTAGGGATGAAGTAGATTCTAGAATAGTCTCATAAATATTTATAAACACTAGGTAGGTTTCATCGCAACTGTTTACCCCTCTATGAAGATGAAACAGAAATGCTGGAATTCTGTTTACTCTGTTTAAACAATGCCCTGTGTTGGTTGAAATACTGAAAAGGTCTTCCTTTATTCTCAAAATTAATTCAAATTCTGCTCAAGCTACTATTTGTTCTGGTTATTTTATGGTTATTAGTTAATTTAATTATCCTGAGTAGTAAGTATATTGCATACAATAATATTTTAGTAGATACCTATTGTGAGTGAAATCAACAAAAACTTAAAATGATTATTCATTACTGTAATGTTCTATTTATTATCTACATCATAATTCCAAAAGATCCAAACACAACAAGAACACAATTTACTTTTACAATTTTACAATTATGTCCAATTATCGAGATAATCTACACTTGCCAAAAATGACACATGTATTAAAGCGACATCTTTGTTGGTTATGATTAAACTTATCCTCGCCATATTTTTTTTACATGGATAGTTAGCGTAATCACACAACCAAGCGTTAGAGCAAAATCTTCTCAATTATCAAATGGATTTTTCAATAACATTATTGAATAATTGGTCATTATTTTTAATTTTGCTGAGACGAACGAATCCATACTACCATTAACCTTAACATCAAGATTAAGAGAAGTCTACATATTAAGAGAAAAACTGCCAATAAAACAACTTTTTTTAAGATGTAGTACTAACTAAATCTTAAAAAAGTTGTTTTATTGGCAGTTTTTCTACTAAGTTCCTACTAAGGCAAACGAGCACACGAATCACCCGATGGTAAGCGATTACCGTGCCCATGGACACATATAACACCAGATAAAAACGAAAGTCACTTCTTATTATTTCAAAGAGACAAGCTTTAACAAGTTTTCATGAACAATTGAACAAGCCTCTGGGGGCCTATTCAGAAAACGAAACGAAACGAAACGCTATTGTCTCTCGATCATTCTTCCGTATGCGCGACAAATAGCGTTTCGTTTCCTTTTTCTGCGAACGTTTGTCATCTTGGCTAGGCCCCCTGGTTACTTAAGCATTCAAAAAATCCTACATGAATATACAAAAATACATTGCGTAATATTCGGAATAACATGATTGACAGTACGTTTAATAATTGCCATGCATACGGCACCCTCGCGCGTATTACCATTCATGGAACGTCAAAATGCGCGACACGGAACATCTCAAAAATGTACGAGTAATATCCGAAACGTAGCGGTGTTAATGGGAAAGTAAAAAAAAAAAAGTGGGGTGGTCTGAAAGAGATCGCTCTGGCTATTGGAAATTGTATTATATTGTAATATTTACCCGAAATAGGGGATATTACTGCCACGTTCTGCCACCAGAGTGCAGGACTAGCCTTTTTAGTAACTTATACATACTGTACCTTTAACAGGTTTTTGACAAGTTTTCAGAGATGATAATATATGACATTGATGCATCTAATCTAGGCGGTTTGCTTACAGAGGACCCACCGGGAAACGCGAATCCAAAAATTAGCTATCTGCCTCTTTATCGCTCGAATATGCAATAGTGACAGAGATGACAGATAAAGAAATTTTCTTGTTTCACGATAGACCCTCAGATTGTGGTAGTGGCGCCCTGGCGCCCCATACGCAGTTTCGCGTAATATTCCCAATTTTTGAATGAATTCCATTCATAATTTCTCCATGCAATTTTAAACATCACTGTACATGCAAGGCAAAGGCTAAACATTAAATTTCTTAAACAGTGGTTTACAACTGTTCGTGATCTAAGAGTTATCTATCGCACGAATGCACCTTTTTCTGCCGAACGAACGCTTTTTTAATGTCGACCGAATTGCCCCACAGTAAAAGACCGTAGTTAAGTACAGATGCCACATATCCGTGATAGGCAGTTGTTGAGGCCTGGAAAGATACCGTGTTTCTAAGTTTCCTTAGGGCGAACACAAATCCGTCTAGTTTGGAACAAAAAACTTCGACGTGTTGTGTCCAGCTTAGGTTTTTGTCAATATGAATGTAATCCTAGAAATTTCACATTTTAATCACATTTTTCTACTAAGATGTCTATAATATTTGATGTCAAGTTGATCAGGTTTGATTTGATAGGAATGAAATTGAGTAGGTATACGCTGTTTCCTTTAGGTAGATATTGAGGTTGTTATTGCTGGTCCATGTGCTGATATCAGCAAAGGCTTTATTTATTTCAGCTTCATACGTTAAAAAGTCCTCTCCCTTAATTATCAGTTTAGTATCGTCCGAAAATAATATACACTTTTGTGCGGTAGCTTGGAGAAGGTCATTAACATAAACCAGGAATAACAATGGGCCCAAGTTACTGCACTGAGGAACTCCCCATTTATTTTCGCGAAACTCGGACCGGAACTTTAGTTTCACAAAACTTTTCCCCTGACTTACGCATTTAAAAATTTCTGCGCACCGTTTTCTGTCTCCCAGGTAGCTTTTGAGCCATCTGCCAACGTTTTCGTAGCGCTACGCCCGTAGCCAATCCCAGCGTTTTCCCGCTACGAACAGAGAATCCGTCGAGCGGGTTCCCGGCACACAATGTTTTAATCAACTAGCTTCTGCCCGCGATCTCGCCTACGTGGGATGATGATGATGATGATGATTGAAAAAAATCATTATGTATATCTCCTTTCTCGTACCTCAATTCTCTCCATACTAATTCGGTTTACCGGTTTTAGCGTAAAGAGGTAACAGACAGAGTTACTTTCGCATTTATTCTATTAATAGGCATGAGATAATTGTGTTAATAATAATTGAACAAAGATTTACGCTTAAGTAAGTACATTTCTGCATATCTACTCCAGATTCTGAAAAAAAAGTTGTCTCAAAGGAATTTGTACACCAATAGAACATTCTACTCCAATTATTATGGCAACCTAGACACCAGAGACATGCTAATATAACGGATCAGTCATCGTCAAAGTAAGTTCCCCATTGTAATAAATGGCGATACCTTACGCAACGAATATTAAGTGTTAACTAAAGGGAACAACAGCAAAAACTATTGGGCCATTTTAATGTTAAAAATCTTACTTTTCCAGACAACCTTGTTACAGAGTATCTATATGAGAAGTTTCACAATGTATTTAGAGAAAGTAGACAAAAAAAAACAGAATTTAGGGAATATCTAGTCAAGGTACTTAAGTACACAAGTAAAAGGTCATAAACAGTGTTAAGTTTCTATTTTAGTTTTCTTTACCCAAAATAACTTTGGTAAAGCTTGATGTCTAAAATTTTGCACGGCAAACGTTACATCTATTCTTTCTCAAATGGCTTACGTACCAAGTATAGGTAATAGCATCTCTAGTGGTCGCCTTAACATCTAATGAACATCATCCGTCTGTGACCTTTGTACAATGGCGCGTGGTTACGGCCAAATAATGTTCCAGAGAACGCAACTTAGTTTGCAGATTGTCAGTCCAAATTATTTAGTTATCTCCGGTCGGCACTAAGATCAAAGCCCAAAGAAAACTTATTGTGTTCGATCGAGGTCTACTCCGGAAAAGATACAGAGCGATATAGTCATTATGTCATTAAACCACTCGTTCCACTATTTACTGCAGTAGTATTTAACTTTACTGCATTGTTACTATTTAAGCAAATTAAAAACCCATCAAATGGAAATGGCTATGTGCGAAGTTGGTGGTGGGAGTAATAGAAGCGACGCAAATGAACGACGTTGACAAAGTCTCAAAATGTAACCGTAACCTTAAAGATAAAGAGATAAAGATAATATTGTCTTCGGTTACCGCGATAGTTACTCATGAAATAAAACTATGAAAACGGATTATATCGCGTATATTGAATTTATAATACATCCCGACGTTTCGAACTCTTTACAGCGTTCGTGGTCAACGGGTGACTATACGCGATATAATCCGTTTTCATAGTTTTATTTCATGAGATAAAGATAGTTTATTATAATTATTATTCAAGTAGGCATATTACAATATCTTTAATCCAGCAGTTTCCAGGACGGATCTCCAACTCTTAAGCGATTACTCTAGATCTTCGGGGCTATCTCTGGTGATAGAAATATCATCAGCGTAAAGATAAAGATAGTTTATTATTCAAGTAGGCATATTACAACATCTTTAATCCAGCAGTTTCCAGGACGGATCTCCAACTCTCAAGCGATTTCTCTAGATCTTCGGGGGTATCTCTTGTGAGAGCAATATCATCAGCGTAAAGATAAAGATAGTTTATTATTCAAGTAGGCATATTACAACATCTTTAATCCAGCAGTTTCCAGGACGGATCTCCAACTCTCAAGCGATTTCTCTAGATCTTCGGGGCTATCTCTGGTGATATCAATATCATCAGCGTAAAGATAAAGATAGTTTATTATTCAAGTAAGCATATTAGAATGCGCTTATGAACGTCAAATAAAGCTACGCCGGCTCTAACCCTACACCTCTGCCTCGAGAAGATTTAAATCCCCCCTCAATTGTAGGAGGGTATCCCAATATGGTACCGGCAAGAAACTCGGCGGGACACATATTTTCAAAACATTTACATCTTATAATTAACATGCATTACGAGTAGGAAATTAGAAAAAATACAATTTAAATTACTATTAAAGTTCATGCAATTACATATACATTAGGTATCGTAAAATGGGGTGAGTAGGTTTCGCGGGAAGAGTTGGGTTATGAATGGGGAGAGAAGGTTTGAAAGGGGGGTGAGATGGGTTTTTAGGGCTACTGCTACAAAAATAATGTATTCCAATTTAAAATGGAGCTATAGTAATACTCATAATTAAAAAAAACGATCCAACAATTTTCCAAAATCACCTTTGTATGAAAACCCATCTCACCCCAATTACGAGGGACTACAGGGTGAGGTGGTTTTTCCTGTTTATCGTCAAATTTATGAAATGTAACTACCCAAAATAAAATAAAAACTAAAATACAAACGTCTGGAACACTTATTATATACACCATTTAGGTTGCATTTGTAAAAATAAAATGCTATCGAGGTTTGAATGTCAGTTTTGCTCTTACTCACCCCATTTTACGGTACCTTTCTATATACAAATTAGATTTAAAAATATATATGTACATCAAATCATACAAATACGTAGCTCTTTCAGAAAAAATCAAATTCAAAAAGGAAAAGAAAATTATATAAATCTGATTGTTATGAAATACCTATACATGAAATATAACGTACCTACGTAAAATTTCTATGAAAATTTGTGCTGTCAAAAATCGGCGCAGAGTTAGTTTAGTTTATTGTTTAGCAGAATTAATTTTCTGTGTCAACCTTTTAGCGATAGGAGAAACTAATGACTACCGTAACGAGACTGTTGCATGCGATGTTACGATTTGCCTTAATTATTGGCGTAATTTGTTTTAATAACGCCTCTTTGGTGTTTGATTAATCGAGATTGTGTTATTTTGTTGTAAGTGCTTTGGTATAAGAAGAAGTGGCATGAAGGAGCCAGGTTTTGGGAGCCCCTTGTGTTAATTCGGTAGCTTCAGAGCGAATTTTGTATGCATTATGAGAATCAGTGTTGTTCTCTTACAAAATTCGTTCCATAACTACCAAAATAATGGAAACAAATACCTAAAGACTATGCCAAAATTAGGCTGAATTCATGTCTACCTACTTATATTGTAAAAATCTTTGGTTCTTCATTTTTGATACCAAACGCTTAATTGTCACGAAAATATTTTAATGGTACGGGGGTAAGCCTAAACTTTCATAAACCTTTTATTTTTTACTAATTACTATCTTACTAATACATAAATTTCACCGAAATCGGTTAAATTAAATGATGTAATTAATTAATCGGTTAATCGGTCAATGGACGGATGAGTAGATTACTAAATGAAAACTGCAAATAGGGATAATTTTAGCTCCAAACTGCGAATGCGTTGTTTCTAGCGCAGAATCAGCGCCATCTATGACAACGGCGTATGCAGTTCCGAGTAATGGCCTCTACACACCAATATCAAAACTATAGATATTATTATTATTATTATTTTTAATGAAATAGGAGGCAAACGAGCAGACGGATCACCTGATGGTAAGCGGTTACCGCCGCCCATGGACACCCGCAACACCAGAGGGGTTGTAAGTGCGTTGCCGGCCTTTAAGATGGGAATACGCTCTTTTCTTGAAGGTTTGAAGGTCATATCGGTCCGGAAATACCGCAGGCGACAGTTCATTCCACAGTTTAGCTGTGCGAGGCAGGAAGTTTCTAGAGAAACGCACAGTTGAGGACTGCCAACCATCTAAGTGGTGAGGATGGTAATGTTGTCGCGTAGGGCGATGGCGAAAAGAAGCGGCAGGGATTAATCCGAACAATTCCTCGGAGCACTCCCCGTTATTTTGATTATTTAGAGATATAAAACCACCGCGCCATAATACTTTTCGTTACACCTGGTTTTTGGTCCATCCCCCCTTCTACGGGTTTTTAAAGACGTCTACCTAACGTTTCACGTCAAAAAAACTGTCTATCAATTGTCGACATTCTTAAAGGTATGAGGTAGAACACAATGCGATAACCGGCATTGTGTTCTACCTCATCCATTTAATTTTTCATGCGTCTGACGCTTCCTTCCCACCCTGCACATGCCTTTGTCGTGAATGAGTGATTTACCTCGTATATTTCCTGGTACGTCACATCATTATTCAGGAAGAGCAGAGTAGACGACCACTTCTACAATCAAACGTGTACCCCATTTTCCTCTCCAGATATTTAAATTGTTCAAAATATTTTTACACCATTGCATGTATATTATTGGATTCCCTATTGTGTTGCAGAAAGTTTTTTTACATATTTTTGTATTGCATAGTGTTATTTGGTAGAGATATCGTTTGGCAGAAATACTTTTGGCATACTGCTTTTCGCATAACATTATTTGGCAGAAAACCCTAACTCAACCCACTTAGAAAATTATGCCAAATTTATATTATGCGAAATTAATATTATGGCAAGTATATATTTATGCGAAAGTATCATTCGTCTAAAAGTTTTCTGGGATACGTGTCATGCGAAGTGTATTTCTGACGAATAACCCATATTATTGGCTACAGGGGCCCGTTTCTCAAAAGCTTGTAACCTGTAATACAAGCGGATGTCACTTTTTGACAGTTTTTGTTAGAAAGGGACTTCCACTTGTATTACTAGTAAGTTACAAGCTTTTGAGAAACGGGCCCGCTATGCCCCTTTGTTGGGTTATTTCGATTTATTAATAATTATTAGTTTGACATTTCCAAAAAATTGTTCGCAATTTTAATTCGCTTAAAAAAAAAACAAAAATATCAAACTAAGTGGTAATAGTTATAGCTGTAGTTAATATATATCAACTTGTATAAAAATAATCTCTATATTTTTAATATCCCAAGAGGAAAATTGGGACTACGACGTGTGTATAAAAAAGCGGTCGTCCAATTTCCTCTTAAGAAAGTCGGTGAATCTTATGTCGTGGCGCTCATTACCTGGCATCTATTTTGTGCTGATAAAAACTTCACTCCTTTGAAAATCATGGATCAGATTGAAGTGAATCTGCGCTTAAATGACTTATGTTTTTGAAGCTCTATTTGTTATAATTATTTTTGAAGCGCTATTTGATAGGTTATCTCAATCAAAACATTTGATATGAATATCTAATGGATATCCCAAAACGTCACAATAATTGTAGCGAGAAATGACAATTAGTTTCTCGAATCGAACTGCAAAAGATAACTAGCTGAGAACTAAACTATAACGTATCTATTAGATCTCGTATAGGGTATTTGACTGTATTTAAAATAAATTATTTTACACCATGCATGAAATAAAGCACCAGAAGATTAAATAGAGAAACGTAGACAGCAGTTATTTTTAGACACTATTTCTATTTTAAAACCCGCATAAAACTATAAAGAGTAGGTAATTTGACTGTGACGTCACATGCTAGTGTTTCATATAAATTCCATAGTAGCAAAATCGTTTTGACAGTTCGAAAAAAGAAACTGATTTGACTAGTAGTCAAATACCCTATTGTTCTCGTATCTAGTAACTATCACGTTGTTCGAATTGACCGGACAGTGTAATGGCCAAAATTGTCACAAAAAAATTTATGTTATTTTCATTTTTTGTCAGAAAATATATTTTTTTATATGAAAAGGTAAAACGATTTTTAAAACTGAAATCCTCGTCCCTAAATTATACAAAAATAATATATAACTTGCCGTAGTTGCTAAGAGAAGACAGAAAATCAGCACAGATTGGACCTGGGGAGCCGACCCTTTCCCCCTTTTTTTATTTTTTTATTTTATTTTATTTTATTGGGAAACAAACAGCTTACAATCTTACACAATATGAATTAATATTAATAAAACACAAGCCAAAACAGTTTCCACTAAGTAATTAATTAAGGCAGAAAAGCTCAAAGGGAACTTAATGAAATACAAAATGTAGAAAAGTAATTTCTTTGTCTCATTCAATAGTACTCGTGATTCTGAGTCTAAATAACCCAAAAAGTTCATGGTTTTTCGAAAAAAAGTAAATGGTACACTTTTAAGTGAAAATGCCCGTATAGCCAACAAAATCCCAGGAGCGTGGATCGCAGCCTATCTCTAAGAGCTCGTTCCCACTATGTCGGATGTCGGGACGACTTTTAATCGGGTGTCGGCGCCTCTGTTCACACTAGTCGGCTGTCGGGACGATTTTTAATCGGGTGTCGGTGCCTCTGTCCACACTAGTCGGCTGTCGGCCACGACCGCAGCTGGTGCCATTTGAGGTTCTCATTTGACGCGCGGGAGGCACAGGGGGTGCGGCGCGGGCGGGGTCGGTCCGACATCCGACATCATGTGAAAAGCGCCGCCGACACGATTTTTTTCCGGACGGAGGGCTGACAAAACACACGATATTTTATGTCGGATCCGACACAAATATGTTCTGCCGCTACGACACCCGATTAAAAATCGTTCCGACATCCGACATAGTAGGAACGAGCTCTAAGCCGGCGACCAAGTTCCAATTTAATACTTTTGAATAATAACTCAAAATTCACAAATAAGCCTGAGTTATACAACTTATACCTACAATATGTTATATTGTTAGGTATAAGGTGGGTAAAAGGCTAATCTATTCCTGTAAAGAAATTTCCGTATACCTACATATTTAGACTAACGAGTAAAAGAAACATTTATCAGTATATCAACGCACACGACTTTATTGCAAACACAATAAGGTCCATTTTCCCTTAACATCATCAAATTCTAATCTTCCATAAAGGTTATAGCGACCATTATGATGGTAATGATTGATTAAGCGCTAGAGGCTACCAGGCCAATTCGAGTTCTAGCTTTTCGATCTGTTTTCGATATGATACTGATCTGTCCGTGTCAAAAGTGACATTTCTTCAACCAAAAACGTCACTTGTGACACTGACAGATCAGTATCATATCGAAAACAGATCGAATAAGTAAAGCTCGAATTGGCCTGTACGATGTGAATAATTGGTCGCCATTTTTCATGGGTATATTAAGGATAAAGTACCGACATAAGAAGCAAGGCACTGTTATTCGTTTATTTCAATTTAGCGATAACATCTTTAAGAGGAAAGGAAATGTATACTGAAATTGGAATATCAGGGTGTACTGCGCTTTAACTCTTAATAGACAGAGCATCAATTTTCTGCAAATAAGAAACTGGGGTCGGTTTATAGGTACGTTTGGCATCTAGATTCAGAAAAGCGGAGGGGGTAAGTGTAAGGGGATGATTTCTGCTGGGAAATTATTCCCCCTTGTTCGATGACCACATTTTGTAAAACTTGAATATTTTTTGTCGTGCATTTTTATTTTTCATTATATTTTATATGGAGTAAAAATAGAATGAAAACATTCATAAGAAAAGGATACTGATAGTAATATAGAAACAAAACGTTAACTTTCGTAGAATCTTCTTGTTCATTCGTAGGTAAAGTAATTATGCCTCATTAGTTTAAATCTTCTCGAGGCAGAGGTGTAGGGTTCTAACCCTGGCTCTAGCCAGGGCCGGATTTAAGGGGGGGCAACCGGGCCTCCACAAAAGAGGGGCCCCCACAATAGAGACTTCAGAAAAATTATTTGGGGCCAGGGGGCCTTCACTCTTTTGTTGCCCCGGGGCCTCCAGACCTCTAAATCCGGCCCTGGCCGCGTAGCCAACATGCCAATCGCTTACGCTCCGTAGCGATCGAAACGCTACAACCTGTCACTGTAGCACTAATATGGAAGAGTGATAGAGACACAAAGCGATTCGTTGTCGTAGCGATAGCGATTGTCACCTTGGCTAGGCCGGCAGGTTAGCTTTATTGGACGTTCTTAAGTACATTCTAATATGCATAGTTGCATACTTTAACGATAAACTATCTTTATCTTTAGTACAGGGGGATATTACTTCCCACTTCATCTCCCAAATCAAAGTATTTTTTTTTCAATGGCAGCACTTAAGAAAGCTTACCATACAGTTTAACAGTTTTGGTAAATATATTAGATAAATTCTCCTGGCAACGCAAACTTTATGTGCCAACCAATGTCAATGTCAACGTCAAAGGTAGAGAAAATATTTCAAAGAAATATGATTTTAAAAGTTATGATTTCGTACTAATCTTTAAAAAATAATATCAATAGATGGTTACTTTTTTAATGGGCGTGAAAATACGAAATTGTGCTGTATATTTTACTAAAAAGATATACGGGAAATTCGAAACGTGATTTTTTTAAATCATGAAGGAACAAAGGGAATTATTTTCCCACGAACCAGTTGGACCCTACAACATCAAATGACATTTATTTGACAAAGCAATAGTTTTAAACAGTATTTTGTATGCTAAATAATGAACAATATATTTAATTTTACATAATTGCAAGCAAACCCATCTTACCTGATTCTTTTACTATGAATCCGTATACAATGCATGTCCGTATACAAACACCGTTTTTTACAATTATTTCACCACTTGTGACTTTGACATTGACGCTTATTGACAGATGAAGTTTAAGCAAAAAGTGTTGCCAGTAAAATAAATCTAATAGTTACAAAGAGTCTAAAACTGTCTGGTTAGCTTCGTTGAGGATTACATGAGGATTACCATTAAAAAAAAATACATCGATTTTATACGAATAGACCAAGTGGGAAATAATATCCCCTTGTACTAATAAGGGTTAATAAATACGTAGTTTTTTTAGGGTTCCGTACCCAAAGGGTAAAAACGGGACCCTATTACTAAGACTCCGCTGTCCGTCTGTCCATCTGTCTGTCTGTCACCAGGCTATATCTCATGAACCGTGATAGCTAGACAGTTGAAATTTTCACAGACGATGTATTTTTGTTGCCGCTATAACAACAAATACTAAAAAGTACGGAACCCTCAGTGGGCGAGTCCGACTCGCACTTGGCCGGTTTTTTCTTTTGCTTAACAAAAAAACTTTACGTATTGCGTTGGCGCCCGTTGGAATAAGGTGTTATAGGCTTAAAGAGAATAAAGTATTCATAATTAAGAAGAATTATGGGATTAATTTATCTACTTGTTAACTAAGTTCTTCTTGGCCTTTATATTTAATTTGTTACTCTGTTCTTGTTTCATAATTTATTGATCTTTTATAAGATAACTTTACTCGCGTATTTCACTAATGACTTCGAAACATTTGAATTACTTATGTAAGAAAGGGAATCGATGTAAAAATAACTTACGTACTTGTTCTGATTTAACTCAAGTATTTTTGAATAAGTAATGAAGTTAATTGTTTTAGAAAGGTTGTCAGTTTAACTTAACGAGCTAGAATAAATAAAGAAGTCTGACTAGAGCTCATATACCTACAGGTTGGGTAAAAAATAAGTGCATACCCGTTGCCAGGGAGGTTTTGGGATTATACTGAGCAACTTATACTATGGGACAAACCACGAAAACGAAATATAGTAGAAACATGCAGGCAGATTATTTTCACCTTAATTGCGTTATGGCGCGAGCACGACACCTCAATTTCGATGCAAAATATTTTTATAACTAACGAACCAGCTACCGTATGATTTCAAATAACAGGTTCATCAAATTGATCTCATGATAGTTAAGGCTAGTTACTGACGTCCGGTAAAAATTGCAGTTTGAAAGCATGAAATCATAACAACCGTGATATTGGAAAACGAGTTCGGATATTCTAAATAACGTGTTTTTGAATGTCTTTCATTACGGCCCAAAGAAGCTGGAATTTTCTGGATTCAACGGGCATTAGTAATGAACTTAGGGCCGTCACAATAGATCACTGTTTGGTCGACGTGACACCCAAAGGCCCACAACGCCCCAATAATAATAATGTCTGTAGACAGAAACACATTAGTTAAATCGTAGATTGTTTTTCAGAGCGCAACCCGCCTTTTACTAGGTACCTACTTATACAAATACACTGTGATATATATGTACATAATATATTTATCCACTTAAAGATGATCTTTAATCGATCAGACAGGCTATCGTTTAGGGCAGTTCTTTAACAATACTTTACAAGAATTAATAAGACAAATATATTCCTATGTACTTCAGGCAAATGTGCATTGTCTCTAATTAAATATTAGTATAATATAACTATACTTGATTACAAATAGGTATAGTAGGTATATACCTACGTTTATATTATTGCGATGCACTGAGTTTAATACCCTCTACAACGCGTCGGTGTAAAACATTGAAATAGTGATTATTTACTAATTGAAATTTGTTAAGACCTATCTTAACAAGTAGCAGATAAGTAGGTATTAGCATACCTAAATACCCACTTACCTAATCTAGATGGATTACGTCTCTCAATCGTCTGTAGGTGGCACCACAGTCCTATGATATGTAAAGGTGACATCTACCGAAACTATTGTGTACTAGTATAAGTGCTCAATAAGCTTAGTTAGCTATGTCCATGTATGTAATAGTTCATAACCAATCCGTAGTGTCATAGTGTGGCGCTGTACTTACCTATATAAGCTTCTACATGTATGTAGATAGACTCACTTTTTCTAACCAGCCTTCTGTAAACATTAAATTTAGATATCAGTATTCCCTGCTTTCATTTGATCGGCATTACCTCCAACGCTGAACAAACTTCATAACACTTTAAACTCTCGCTTTTTGTACACATAATTAATGTAATTAGCAATACAACACTTTAAACTCGCTTTTTGTACACAAGTCATAATTAATGTAATTAACAATATAACACTTTCAACTCTCGCGTTTTGTACACATAATTAATATATGTCATTACCGGATCTATTCTTCGGACCAGTGTGCGGATATTTGTTAGTGTTGCGTGTCGTGCCGTGGACAATAAACATTAAACAGAAACGGATAGATAAATTTATTTGTCTACCCCGAACATTTATATAAACTAATGTCGGGTAGTTTAAAAAAGGTAAAATAATGAAATTTAGCAGCGTTAGACCCGGTAATAACATTAATTAAATGTACTTAACGTCAGAATAAGGTGAAATACCTAATGAAATTTAATCGCGTTAGATCTGTTAATGACATTAATTAATTGAACTTCAATTTCCCACGTGACGCGTTCTTGACGGGAACGTGATACCTAGTTTCACTACGTGACTAATTATTATTTGTAAGTACAAAGTTGCTTCAAAGTCAAGTTATTAGATACGATTAAGATTCCGAACTCCTATCGTCTGGAGTGTTGTCAATCGTTTTGCGTACGCTAACCAGAGGGCTTTGAAAATGTTAAATAAGTATTTGTTTTACAAGGGGGCAAAGTTGATGTTAAACTCCTTGTGCTAATATTTGATATCCGAGCAAGGTTAAAATACCAAAATTGAATTTATATTTATATTTGTTAATGGATTTGTTATGTTAATGAAGGTCTGCATTACTTTACTCGTATAAATTTGTTTGACCGGCTGGATAGCCGGATGTGAGGTAATATTAAAGGAAAAACCGGCCAAGTGCGAGTCGGACTCGCGCACCGAGGGTTCCGTACATTACACAATTTAAACAATGTATTTTTTATGTGAAACGTGAGTGAAAGGTAAATTGCGGTTTACGATTTATGACGTATTAAAAAAAACTACTTACTAGATCTCGTTCAAACCAATTTTACGTGGAAGTTTGCATGGTATTCATATATTTTTTTTAGTTTATCATTCTCTTATTTTAGAAGTTGCAGGGGGGGACACATTTTACCACTTTGGAAGTGTCTCTCGCGCAAACTATTCAGTTTAGAAAAAATATATATTAGAAACCTCAATATCATTTTTGAAGACCTATCCATAAATACCCCACACGTATGGATTTAATGAAAAAAAAATTTTGAGTTTCAGTGCAAAGTATTGAACCTTTGAACCCCCAAAATTTACTGTTGTTTTCTAATTTTGTGTGAAAATCTTAATGCGGTTCACAGGATACATCTACTTACCAAGTTTCAACAGTATAGCCCTTAAAGTTTCGGAAAACGGACATACGGACGGACAGACAGACAGACAGACAGACATGGCGAATCCATAAGGGTTCCGTTTTTTGCCATTTGGCTATGGAACCCTAAAAATGTTTTGGAAGTCTATCGATATGTTAGGAGAGGGTGCACTACATTTTTAATAATTACTTACAAGATACAAGAGAATCGTAGAGCCTTTTGTTTGCTCAATAAAAAAATATCAATAGCATAAACTAATATATAAATGGGCGTAGTGCTTTTGAATCTAATGCGAAATTTCCCATCTCATTCCTTGTGCACGGAATACCATCCGACAGCATCCCATCAAAACATGCCTTTTGTATTAGATTCCCGCTTTGCAGTATGTAGAAAGGGATTTCCTCTTTTTTTGTATTATTATATTTATTATACAAAACAGGACCTACCTAAAAAACCTACCATCTCAGTGCTTGGCACGGCACAATGACCACGCGCTCAAACACAATGGCCACGCACTCGTATAATAGAAACAATGGCTTTTGTTTAACAGATTAGGGTCTTTGGCAATTGCAAACAAATTAAGACATCCAGACTGCAAAAAAAGTATGGCACAAAAGTAGTCATTTGTACCGAAAACAAGGGGTGAACTTTAGCAATTCACTTGTTTTTCTTACACACACAAAATTGACCTAAGTATAAGAAAACTTTTCTTCCTTAATGGACTTCTTAACAATCTAACATTAGTAACTCCGCAACCCTTTCTATGTACCCATTCACCACAACAGAGGGCGGGTAGGAGTACGTGACTACCATTCAAAATGAAACGATGTGTCGTTCCAAAACAGCACATGTTTTAAGAAATTCCTTTTTCTTTCTTGTTTCCTTATTGGCGTTTCGGTATTGACTGACAGTGAAATATAGGAAAATGTACTCTGAATAACTGATATTGCCAGTTCGTCTCAAAAAGTGCATATATTTACGTAGAAAGATAGGAGCTATCAAATATTTGTCTCGTCTCTTTTACTATGTGACTATCAATGTAATTCTCTTTTGTTAATTGTACAGAAGTAAATGAAATGAAATAAAAAATCTTTATTTCAGACTGTTAGTGGTCAATAAACTAACACCATAAAAACTATCACGCATATAATATCTTAAAACTAAGAACTATATTATGGCTGCTATGCATTACCTAACCCCGCGTCGATGTGAGAGACCCGGCCGCGACACATAAGTGACGTGACGGATTGAACGTTTTGTAACGCTAAAGAATGACACAGCCTAGTATTCAAACTCATCTATATCTATCCTATATATCTAAAGCCCAAGGACCCTTGGAATTTGAGAAAAACAACAAATCGTAAGGAACCTTAAAACATATTATCAATTTATTTGTGATTTTCATTGCCTCTATCTTGCATTTAAAACTGTTGGCCATTAAAAGGGATGTGATCAGAATGTTTTGGGTGATTTGCGTGTGTATTTCTGCTTTATTTATACATTAATTATCATTTCAGCTCTATTAAAAAAAACGTATTGGTTCTGTCTTACTAGTGACAAGTAAGTATTACAATTTGGTGCCGTGACCAGGATTCGTTTTGAGTGATTTTCGTGTGATTCATAAGTCATAAGCTTTCATTAAGGCTGTCAATCATGTGCTAGTCTGTCTTGCTAGTGACACGTGTTTGCGAAAGTAATCCGAATATAATTTTTTGTAGCGGATAAGGGTTTGTACCCTTATTCACATTAAAGGAATATTTAAATGGGTTGATAGTTGGAGGGTCGAATGGAGATTAAGTGATACGAAACATTACGGAAGATATGTTATATTCTCGGTATCCTAGAATCGGCAAGTAAATCTAAACATAACTTATATTTAGGCTACTGTTGCTTACATGCTATTTATACAATGCGTCGCATATTTATGTTGCAGACAGTAACGTATAGTTACTGTTAATATGTTATATTAGGCATATATTTAGTACCTATACAATATATTATAATTATATAAGAAATAGGAAGACCCATGTTGGACATAGTTCTCTAAAATCTAAACTTTGGTTTAATTATGTTTACAGCCAACTGTGCAGCCAACACATGTAAATGTGGTACCTAAACTTAAACTTATAGAGCTAAAATCAACACACAAAGTTAGTTTGTCTTGGTTGAAAGCTAAAGTCTAACCTAAGTCGGACGTAGTGGTTTAAACAGGTTCTGAGGCTACAGGTAAGAACCTGCAGCCTCAGAATAGATAACAAAGTCATACTAATGTTAACATCAACGTCATCGTAGTTCGTTAATTTGTAATATAAGATTTTGACAATGCTCTATTGAATGACAGCTGCCACCGCCATATTTATCGTTGCTGTGGCAACATTACTGCTGCAGCGTGTTCGCAGCCGCTGTAACTGTCAATTTCCTTCATATATGATTAAATGAGTGACGGATAAAACGTCATAACCGCGGCAGTAATGCGGTGGCGAACGTCACCAATTTTTCAAGGAAATTGACAGGTAAGTACATCGGCGATATCAACTCCGCTGTCGTAACGGTAATGCAGCTGCAGCTGATAACCGAATGTCACCCTAATTGTGACAATCCTATTATATAGTAAACGCAGGTAACCGATGAATAGGTGCCCTCATTTGGAAAGGTCAGCAGGGGTACAGCTGATGGGTAGGGCAGGGGCAGGGCAGGGTCAGGGGGGACGGGTGGTTTGTTCTTTGTTCAGCAGTGACATTTTTCTCTGAGAATCTGTAAATACAATAATAAAGATACTAACGTATTGACTTCGGCTCCTCCCAAATGTCCGGAACACCATTGTTCCATGATGGGTATACATACTTAAGTACAAAACTATTTTCTTAGCATTCCACACGAACAAATGATTATACCCTAAAAGCCAATACCAATTCTTTATCGGCAGGGTTTATCCTAAATAAATCTCTGCCCACACGTTGCCAACCCTAATTAATCGCTGAAACTATTTTCTTACTAATGCTTCTACTCTTTTTCAAAGAATCTCTTTTATTAAGATGTCAGACGTCTCTTTTATTGAGAGGTGAGATCTGTGTAAGAATGTCCTATAATATTATTTATTTAGATTAGGGATGAAAATTCCGGAAAAAATCAAATGTTTTTTCGGTTTTTTTCCAGTTCTATTCAGAAAAATTAAATACGTCACACACAATGCCACTGATACTGATGACAGTGTCAATGCCATAAACAAACACATTAGACATGCAACCTTAACCCACCTGTTTAAATTCCTAATTAAGTATATTGAAATTTTTTTTCGAAAGAAACTTGAAAAAAACGAGCCGGTTTTTTCAACGCTAATTTAGATGTACGATGTAGTAACAGCCATTGGAAAGTCAGTATGAATTTGGAATTTATTGCGTGAGTATACGGTTGAAAATTAAATAAGCTTTCCAATATTTTTTACGGCTGTAAGGGGGCATTCGGATGTTAGTAATGCAACATCACTATGGTAACTGTCAGTTTCCTTGAAAAAATAAATAAATACTATGGGACAATTTGACAAATTTTTATTAATGGTATCAGTCGATCAGGTTTGTTTTGATGATCAAATGTCTGTATGGGACCCATTGTCTTAAAGCACTAAAGTCACAAATGGTGGTCAAAGTCTGGCACCCGCACTTTACTGACGAAACGCTTCATACAAAATGGCAATAAGTACATCGTGACGTCAGCATGTAACGTCGCTGTTGCTTAGAAGCCGTTTCGATGTATGGAAAACAAGGAAGTCGCGATTTTATGGGTGAATTATATATAATACATAGAAAATATCCATAACTCATTTTACGTGTGAGGCAGCGGTATATTTCGAGGACTGGTATATCAATGACACCGAGTAATAAATGCGAAAACAATATCAAATCATAATACTAGTGAGTGAAACCGTACTGATCTAAATATTTTGAATATCAAATCATGTTTCTATTTTTAGTGTTCCGTACAAAACTTGTTCACTAATTTGATCGCTTCGGTCTTGTTGATATTAGAATACCGTTTCTAATTCAGAACACATTTCATAATCATAATTTTTATTTATACCTAGTTAAACATAAGTATTAAATAAATACTATTCCGATCGCAAAATAAAATTCTACTAAATATATTTGGCAATAAAATAATCACAAAAGCGTTGGATCTTACTGTAATTCCATGGAATTTGGCACTTTAATGGAATAACTCATTATAAATGGTGAATACTTAATACGTTTGAGCTAGACGGGTCTGCCTAAAATGTAGCGACAATTTCGTGAAACGTAAATAAGCACTCTTCATAAATCGCCGAAATAAATTGAACTTTCATAATTCATAATAATGTATTGGTGTACAAAGTTAGCGTAAGAAGTTGGTGGTTCGTACTTATTTACATACAGCTGTGTGGAATATATAATAGCAGTCAATGAGAAAATGAAAATTAAGGGAAAACGATAACTTAAGATTAAACATATTGGGAGTTTGTTTATTATTCTTAATATATTCAAAATTAACTGTAAACTTTACTTTTACTGCCGGTGAGTAAGGTCGCTAGAGAGCTCACTTCTGGAGTTGCAGGCGTACATAGGCTACGGAGACTGCTTAACATCAGGCGGGCCGTATACTTGTTTGATACGCGTCATACTCGTGAACTGGTGCTGTTTGTGGAGACCGGTCTGTTTAAGTTTACACGGGCTTCATTTTACCTATGTAACTTTACTTTTGAGTGGCATTAACGTGAGGCACTTCATTCGGTTCTTGTCTGTTTGTCTGATTTAATATCTTGTCTTTTTATTAATTATATAACAATTCAAGTCTTGGAGACCCTTTACATCTCTGGATAATTTGATGATCTTTTTTATTAATATATACATTTAATCTCTGACACCTAGAGACTTTTACATCTCTAAACAATTTAAGTACTTCTGTTCTTTGTATAGTTTTTATTAGTTATTTTTTCTTGTGTAATTTAACATTTATATTTATGTAATTAATTTTTGTAATTTTGGGTTAATTTTATTGTTTGTAAAAATTGACATGTAAAAGTGCCCCTGTGGCCTATTTGCTGAATAAATGTTTGATTTGATTTGATTTGATTTGCCACCGACGTAGTATAAAAAAAAACATAACTTTTTTATTATTTGGTAGATTCGGATTTGCATTTGGGTACTTATAGCTTCATTACGCTATTTGAGTAAAGTTTGCAGGAAGGTTTGGAAGGGAAAATATAATAATCGTGAAAACTGGCTTATTCACTTACGAATACTAGCACAGATTCTTATAAAATTGTAACACTTAGAAAAATATACAATTGTGTAGTACATGAAAAATTTCCTCAAAATCGTTTTATAGCGCTAAACCGATGTCGCTTTTAAATTTGCGGTTATATTAAAGAATAAAGAATAAAGAATAAAGATCATTTATTTCAGCAAAAGGTTACAGACATTCCAGGGGTCTCCGCACTAGGCAGTGCCTGTATCGCGGGGAACCAATTATAATTTAAATATCAGACTTTGTTACAATTACAACTACAAACTAAGGCTTAATCTAGACACAATATTAAAACTAAATTTTGTTAAATATGGCTTCTGTCTCGGCATAATTTTGTGAGTGCAGCAGTTTGAAAAGCAGTTTTTTCGCTTCCATTTGTGTGCAATCCCTGAGGTTACATAGTTTATTTATAGCATTGTATGTAGACGCCCTGCTGCGTTCCCCAAAACGTTTGCCAAAAGCTGAATTTACTCTTGGAACGGGTAAATTGAAGACGCGTTTTTGTGATAATATATTATACTCCTTTGATACTTTAGACGATTTATGTGTTTGTAAGCAAATTTTGTGTATAAACAGTTGACGAACAGATAGAACTTTAGCCTGAGCAAAGAGATCAGCAGTTGGAAAACGAAAAGGTTTTTTGAACATTACTTTCAAGACTGAACGCTGCGCTCTTTCAATTTCTAACATGGTAGTCTTTGCTGCACTGCCCCACACTGCAATGCAGTAACAGATTATTGACTGGCACAGTGCGACGTAGACCAGTTTCAGCAAAGATTCATCTGCAGAATGACGAAGTTTCTTAAATATATAAATAGATTTTCTAATTCTACCAGAGAGTTTGTGAATGTGATGTTTAAAATTTAAGTTTTCATCAACAAACAGGCCAAGGTATTTTATAATGTCAGCGCGCTGGATACTATCACAGTTACAGTTACCGAGATTATCCGGAAACTCAGTACATGAGTGAATCTTTATGGTGGGCTCGAAAAATGGTTTTGTCAAGGCAGTTTTATGAAAACATAAAAAATTAGTTTTGTCACTGTTAATGGTCAGAAGGTTGGCACGAAACCAGTGCGATGCCATTTGCATACCTCTTTCAGTGACAGCAACTAAATTCTCCCAATTCGTATCGTTGAACAGTATGACGGTGTCATCAGCGTAACATATAATCTCAGAATTTGGGATTTTAAGATTAAGAATATCGTTAATATAGATTGTAAAAAGTGTCGGGCCGAGAATGCTACCCTGAGGAACCCCGAACCCAATGTGCTCATAGTCACTGTTAAAAGAACCCACTTTAACGAACTGCCTTCTCCCAGATAGGTAACTTGTGAACCAGGCCAGTGGCACTCCTCGTATGCCTATATTATGTAGTTTCCGGAGCAGAATCGTAGAGGACACCGTATCGAAGGCTTTAGCTAGGTCTAAAAAGACCCCAATACATTTTAATTTTTTATCCAAATACGACGATATGAGGTTTGTAAGAACTAAAGTGGCATCTTCCGTGGAACGGTTCCTCCTAAACCCGAATTGTCGGTCAGACAAGAGATCAAAGTTATCTAAGTATTTCACTAATCGCCTGTTAACAAGCTTTTCTAAAATTTTTGAAAAGGTGCTGAGCAAAGATATGGGCCTATAGTTGCCGGGAATATCTTTCGGTCCTGCTTTATGTATGGGAGTAACCGAAGCAATTTTCCACAGATCCGGAAAACAGCCCAAGCTGAGGCTAAGATTATAGATGTGGGTTAAAGGTTCAATGATAGCATTTCTAATACTCTTTAGGAGCTTGTTACTGATCCCGTCCGGCCCAGGTGCACTGTCATCTTTTAGTTGTAATATTATGCTTTCAATTTCCTTTTGATCCGTTGGCTGCATAAAGAAGCTATGACCCAGCTGCAGCTGGAGTTTACTGGCAAGCATTTCCTCCGACTCACCAGAGTTTGATATAATGCTGCCAGCCAACTCTTGGCCCACGGATGTAAAAAATCTGTTGCAATTGTTAAGAGAGTCTACAGGATTAGTCGTTGAAATAAGTTCTGTGGGTTGAGATTTTTTCTTACTTATATTACATATATTTTTAATGGCATTCCACAGTTTCTTTGTGTTATGGTTATTGGCAGCCAGTTCTTGTTTCTCATACTGTCCTTTGAGTTTTTTCAACAGATTATTACAGAAGTTTTTATATCGATTGTAGGTTAACTGCAGTACGGCGTCATTTGGAAACTGTTTCGACCTTAAATGCAATCTGTCACGATGTCTGGCACAACGCAGGAGTCCGGGTGTCATCCATGGCTTCAGAGTGAATCTGGACCGGGGGATCTTTGTTTGTTTCGAATTTGCAGCTATCGTACTCCTAATTATAGTCATAAAGGCTTCAGTTGCAGTGTTTACATCAGGTTCAGCTAGGATTCCATACCAGTTAGTTGATGACAACTGTAAAGCGACACCTTCGAAATTAATAGTAGTTTTGGTTCTATTACGCTTTGGATAAGACAGCGAGTGGTAAGCGATCTCAATGGCGGAGGCCTTGTGATCCGTCACACTGAACTCGCACACCAAGCCCGTCACCAGGCGATTACTTCTAATAAAAATGTGATCCAGGCAAGCCCCTTCCCGGGTAGGTAAGGTGATTGCTGGTGCAAGTCCATGTTCAGCAAGAAGTGATAGGTATTCAGACACATTGGCTCGATTTGTGTTAGCGAGGATGTCTATGTTAATGTCGCCTGCTATGATTAATTGCTTCGCTTGGCCGAGCATGTTCAGTGTGATATCAAGGTCATCGAGAAAGTTTGTGGTGTTTTTGAAAGACGGGGACCTGTAACAACCAAGAATTGTGACCTGATTCGGAATATCTACCATGAGGCAGCATGCTTCGTTGAAACGGGGTTCTGATACGTCCACATTCCAGTGATCTCTGACATATACCACAACCCCACCATTCTGATTTATATTATTTTTAGTGCAATAAGAAGAATATCGTGGTATTTGGTCTATCGATAAGGTATCCTGTAACCTACATTCTGTCAGAACCAACACATCAAACTCAACTTGGGTACGGAGTAAGTTTAGGAGAAATAAGTCAAATTTTTTATTTATACTGCGAATGTTGAAAGTTAAAAGTTTAAAATTCTTATTTTGTTTGAAAATGGAATTGCAGGCATCTGAGCAGGGAACCTCATGACAAGCTATTTTCAGAGTAGTATCAATGTCGTCCGATACCTCAACACTGTCCATTTAAGTAAAAGAAAAGAAAAATATGTCAGAGTTAAAAGCAAAGCGTTCAGTGTTTTTAATATGAAAAAATAGTAAGCGCCACAGATATAGCAGGTGCCTGACATATCTAGGGAAAGGCAGCTTGTCCGAGTTCCTGCCAACAGTGTAACTATGAGCATGAGCACCCAATTGCCATATAGGACTATACAATAAGTACAAATTAACTTTACCTTGGAATGTTGTTGCGCCATATACATAAGTTCTAGCGATGGCATTTAAGGTAACCACATAATTTAATATTAAATTTAGACTAATAGTCTTAATCAATGCTGCAGACAGAATGTGATAAGATATTGCACGAGACAGATTATAATACTTATAATGAGATCCATAGAGCGACAGGTTTACAGTTAAATAAACATCTAAAATAAAATATAATATGACAAGCCTAAACATTGGTAACACAAATAAAGTAATAATACAACCACATTTAATTGGAGATATCATGAAAGGACTTGGACTGACTTTTAGGTGCAGACTCTTTAAGAAGTTTGTCCAACACCATCTCCGAGGCAACCCGGACCACTGAACTGGTTTCTGACCGACGCATATAGATTGTGCCGTTTGACGCCCAGACGAATTTGAACTTCAGTTGTGCCTTCTCACTTCAGCATTAAAATACATATATTTACTAGCCTCTAAAAACCCGGACACAATACCGGATTAAAAATGCTTCTCGCCTACCTGTTCAATATGAGATAAGCTCCGGACAAAGTGAATTGTATAAATTTCACCCTCCTCACGTTCCGGATGATAGAACCGGTTGATTTGTTGAAAAATACGGATGCCGGATCCGGTGTGCCGTATGCTTAGGACTGGGAATGGTGGAGGTGGAATAGGATAGCGTGATGTGCTTGTCTTTATCCCATTTACGAGGAGGTTGGCTTTCGCTATTAGGTAAGGTAAGGACGCTAAACACGAATAATTTCGCCGGACATTGACACGCCATTTCCTCTCTACTGAAACGGCATAATAAGGTTGATGACACATGTTGAATTTTATAACTATATCTAGTTAAATAAAAAATGAGCAATTTATCACAATAAACTGAAAACTTAAAATATATATGGGAATAATAAAAAAATACAAGACCTCAAAAATTTTTTTTAAAACTTTCAATTAGGAAAAAAATAATGGTACCATTCAATTCCTTACATTTTAATTAAAAAAATATTTTATAGCAGCAATGTACATAAACGCAATAGTTCATATAAATATCGACGCTCGAAAAACATTACCCTCCTTCTCTGATATAGTGACACTGTTCTACGACGCTTTAAATGAATAGGGTAAACATTTAAATACTACATTATAAATCGGTTTGCCTGAACGTTGGAGTCGCCTGCTCCATAAATGCAATATACGTCCTAGGCGCCTTTGTATAGTCAGCCACGTAAAGCCACTCTTTTGTACGTTTTTTGCGGCAGTTGATCCAGGCCATTTCAAGGGTCCGGTGGTTTGAGCGTAAGATCCGGTAGATTCTTTGGCTTTTTCCTAGCCTAGGGGTTTTATTTTTTTGAATTGAGGACACTTGATTTATTCTTCTTACGATGTATTCTCAAAGAATGAAGAAACTCCAGGATATTTAGTACTATCTTCATTTTACTAATAACTTAATAACTAGATACAAGTAATATTGTCTTCGGTTACCGCGATAGTTACTCAATCAATCAATCAATCGTTTATTGATAACAAGCGTTACACGTCATTTAACATTTTCTGTTTAGCACACTTTACATACAATTATAAATATGTCATTATTTATGTAGAAATAGGATTACATTAGACTTATCCAGTTAAATTTATTACACATCATTAAATTATAAAATATAGCAGTATGTCACAGGCATTTAGAATATTATGTTAGTCTATTCGATTTATAAATTCATCTACCGAGTAAAAAGCTTTCTCTGTTAAGTACTTCTTGAGCTTGGTTATAAATATGGTGTCGGACATTTCAACTAGTTTTAAGTCATTGGGCAATCGGTACTCGTGAAATAAAACTATGAAAACGAATTATATCGCGTATATTTAATTTATAATACATCCCACAAATAAATAATAGGGATGTATTACAAAATTGTAGTACAAACAAAATGTACGAAACCTGTAATGTACATGTGAAATGCAATAAATAAATACAATACAATAATCCGTTTTCATAGTTTTAGATACAAGTAGTTAAGGTTTAGGTATTCGAGAATTCTATACTAAATATATTATGTGTGTAGCCGCTTCGGCTATACGGTGCAGTCTAATGTAGGTACGCGGGACGGGGAGCCGTGACGTATGTGTGTGACGTCAAGTGCCGTCAACCGGTCTTCGTGCGAGTACAACCTACTTACAATATGTTGCACCAACAGCTTGTATTATTCTAGTATACCTAAAAATAGTATTGCTCATATGAGAGATGCCCACTCACATGGTTTTCAACTGTCAAAACTCAAAACTAAATAGTGGCTAATACCGGTAGTACTATTAGTTATTCTGTGCTAATACCTACTATGGAATTTATACATATGAAAATAGAACAAGTGACGTCACAGTCAAGTTACTAACTCTTTATAGTTCTATCGATCAGATTTATTAAATATAAATTGTGTAAAAACAGAACTGCTGTCTACGATTTTTAGGGTTCCGTACCCAAAGGGTAAAAGAGGGACCCTATTACTAAGACTCCACTGTCCGTCTGTCTATCTGTCTGTCCGTCTGTCTGTCATGAACATGAGGCTGTATCTCATGAACCGTGATAGTTAGACAGATGATGTATTTCTGTTGCCGCTTTAACAATAAATACAAAAAACAGAATAAAATAAATATTTAAGTGGGGCCCCCATACAACGAACGCAATTTTTTTGCCGTTTTTTGCTACGGAATCCTTCGTGCGCGAGTCCGACTCGCACTTGGCCCATAATTTTCTGATACTTCGTGTTTTTGTGCATGGTTTGAAATAATTTATTTCAAATACAGGCAACATCCCTATTTGTCATTTAAATAAATAAGCAAACATAGCACTTCCGTGTTAAGCCAAACTCACGTATCTTGAGAAACAGTAGTAGTTTGGGTTATCCGGGCTTAATCTCGTCTTTTTATTAAACATTTATATGGGGCATTTTCTATAAAAAGGGACCTTATTGTCGATGGTGCTTACGCCGCACAGCGTCGCGCGGCATTGTATTTATTTCGGAGCATCGTTTATAATGTCGTAAGCGCCATCGACAATAAGGTCCCTTTTTATAAAAAATACCACATATTAACTTATAAAATGTATTCTCATTAATATCCTTAAACATATTGGTTCTTTTCTGTTTTAATGTAGGGAATAGGGACAAAATAGGAAACGAGAAATTGCGCCACTTCATTTCAGAGTCAGTTTTAAATTAACTTCAGCTAACGGGCTATATTCCACCCGGCGTCTCTATTTTTAGGGTTCAGTACCCAAAGGGTAAAAACGGGACCCTATTACTAAGACTCCGCTGTCCGTCTGTCCGTCTGTCTGTCACCAGGCTGTATCTCATGAACCGTGATAGCTAGACAGTTGAAATTTTCACAGATGTTGTATTTCTGTTGCCGCTATAACAACAAATACTAAAAACAGAATAATATAAATATTTAAATGGGGCTCCCATACAACAAACGTGATTTTTTTGCTGTTTTTTTTCGTAATGGTACGGAACCCTTCGTGCGCGAGTCCGACTCGCACTTGGCCGGTTTTTTTTACTTTATTGCATTTTATGAAGGATATGTTTTTAATTGCTTTGAGTTTATGGTTCTGTTGAGCGGTTTTTTAATAATAAATATACACTGGGTATGGCCTGTAACACGAGCAAATAATTAAAACATAGATTGTACACCTCAAGCGGTGACACTTTTTGTTCAATAACTTTTTTAACATATAATGTCTTTATGCTTAGCTAACTTAGCGGTTTCACTCACGTATTTTTAGTCACTCGCGCGACATGTTTCGGAGAGCCTAGGTCTCCATTTTATAAGCATCACAGTAGTGATTGTAGTGGATATCCTGTATGTGGCCTTATACCATGTAGCATGCACCCGGCTTTATAATCTCTGGTTGTTGTGTTTATGACTATTCCTAGTTTTTATTATGGAGAACTGTCAGATATATTTCTGGAGGGAATACGATTTGTGATTGTTAACAAGATACATTAATTTAATGAGTATAAACAATAAAACGGAGTTAAATCGAAACAGTTTGAAGTTTGATCCTACATCTTTCAAGCACTAACAGTGCCATATCATCTCCATACAAAGACAAAGATATACGTTACTTTAATGTTAATGTCAAGTTTCCTGTTATAACAACATTAAGAGCATGAAGAGCGTAACTTCGATTGTATGCGAGCGGCTTTTTCGGCGGGTTCGTATCTCTTAAGTGTTTTAATTTAGAAACATTATTCACGTCAACTATATTATTACTGCCTTCGAATCCACTTATCTTCGAGATGTCTCATTGAGCACTCATACGGTTACATATGTATACAAGAACATCGTTACAAACCGTCTTATATCGTCTCTCATTTTTTCACGAAAATGTACCTTAACGTTTCAAAAATAAAGCTTAATTTAAAACAACGAGTTAAAGACAATATGTCTTTTGAAATGGCATTCTTGTAAGACGAATGAAGGCTTGAAACGATATTAATTTGTACGTAATTTTGGTGTGCGGTCGTTTTAAGGATATTAAATTATATAATGGATGCGGCTGAATTCAAACATCGTCGACATTTTGCTTTAATTAGTAATACTCTGTTTTGTACACGATTATACTGTTTGGTACATGAGCTTTGGTTTTTAACATTTCATTTTGTGCAAATCTTGTGCAAATATGAATAAAACGCTTGAAGAGACACGATCCTTAAAGGCTTTTCACATTGTCCGATTCGATATCGGATGAACGGAAAAATAAATAAACATTTGGTGACAATCTTACACAGATCGCCCTATTAGCCTCAAACTAAGCAAACTGCATAGCTTCGCTTCGCGTTTGCGTGTTGTTCGCCTACGTAGTACGCTGCGTTATTGAAATCAAATTGAGTCAAAATTAATGATGATGATTTAAAAAGTTAAGAGGACTTGCCAGTTAGTGTTTACCGCAATTTCATAACCTGCAGATTTAATAAACTACCAATAAGGAGAAAGTACTTAACTGACGATTTTTTTAAACTTTTTTCTTCTTTCCAGAAAATGCTGCCTAATCGAAAGTGATTCATGCTTTCCCTCTCCGACCTTGAACTATACAACGTACAATGGAACAGGACAAACCTCACCATACTTACAGGCGGCGCAGAAGAAAATTCAACTCAACCGACCCTAACAGACACAAAGTGTAACAGTAATTTAACTAACTGTGAAACGGCGTACGATACATTCGAATACGGAGTGGTTGTGCTACTGTTAGTGCTCATAGTTGTGACGGTGATCGGAAATACGTTGATCATTTCGGCAGTTGTGACGACTAAACGGTTGAGAACTGTGACGAACTGTTTTGTGACGAGTTTGGCGGCCGCTGATTTGTTGGTGGGAATTTTTGTGATGCCGCCGGCGATTGCTGTGCATATTACGGGTGAGTTTTTTAAACTATATTATATATAGGTATACAATGTTAGATTGGGACATCTGCCCGGGGATATAAGTAGTACCTACTGCAACCCAAAAAAACCAGTATTAAAAATCGTTTAAAAATGTATCTCTTGGATGCTCTATAGGCGTTTATTTCCCCTATAGAGCAACCAAAGTCATACCTTCAGTAACTTCAAATTATTATATAATACTGTAATAATTTAATTGCTAAGTTTAAGTTAACAGAAACCAGTCTGGCAAGCATGTTAAATTAAAACGCGACGGGCGGGGAGATTATGTCGCAAGCGACTCATGTCACATTTTGAATATACTCGAGGGGAGAGGCAAAGTAATTCAAAGTAGTTTTTGTTATTATTAATGTTATTTCAGTTATTAATGTTATTATGTTGGTTAAAATTCCAAACTCCTTTTCTTACCGACAGGGCAATACTAATATTGATTAAATTTGACCAAAAGCTTAGGTTACGTATTCTAGCGCAACGTTGCCATACGTTACTTATTTACAATTTTTTTCTCATTATAACAATCCGAATATTTAGACTACAGCGATTTCGGTTAAGAATCACAGCTTTTAAGCAACTTAGGTTAAGTTGGCAATGTTGACAAATATTAGTGTACAGTCGAATGCAAAAATATCGATCCTGACAAATGGCTCAAAAATATGTGAACACGACTTTATTGTCTAAGCGTACACATATTTTTGAAACTGGGAATGTATATATATTTATGCCATTGACTGTACACTCGAGGTCGAAGATATTTTTACAATTGAAAGTTAAAAAATAATGTTACATTTAAATAAGTTTATAAAAACAGCATGACAAAAAACAGTACATGCTTATAACGCACATGACAGTATTATCTTTTTACTTACGACACCAAAGTTATGTTTGCAATATTTGTTCCATAAAATAAAAAAATATATACGTTACAGAATTATATTTCCTGATAATGTACTATAAATATAACGTTTAACGTACATTAGCAGTGAAACTTGAAACTTTACGTTCAAGCGGTTTTTTATGGGACCATAATTGTGAAGATATCGAATTTAAACTGTTGTGAGACATACTAATTTTACGGTTTACTCACTTATTTTAGTCACTCGTGCCACCTGTTTCGGAGAGCCTAGGTCTCCTTTCTCCAGCACTAACAGCGCGAGCAGCGTTAACGACGACCCTGTATCGCGTAGTGCCGCGCGCCGCGTTGAGGAGACCTAGGCTCTCCGAAACATGTCGCGCGAGTGACTAAAACAAAATTAATTCTAAATCGTTAAATTATTTAATGTAAAGATATCGTGGATCTCGACTGTATGTAATTTAATTTTGTACTACATACATTATATCGTACATTATAGGTGTGTATCTTTGTGGATACAATTAAACAAGTCCAAGGACAACATACGACGTCATTTGCAGTTGACCGCGGACACGACGCAGATTTATCTCCGCGGACTTGAAATATGGTCGACTTGGCTACTGTGCGGGCTTGAAATTTTAGCTTGTTCTTGGATAAATTGCAGTTTGTCTTATTTCGTTTCTAGAGAGTAGAGCGGGGAGAATAAAGCTAGTTTTTTGACTTGAAACGTCTTTAAAGTGAATAAGGGATCAACTGTATAAAGGAACTACATACCGTAAAATGGGGTGAATAGGAGCAAAACTGACACTCAAACCTCGATAACATTTTAATTTTACATATGCAGACTGAATGGTGTATAATAAGTGTTCCGGACGTTTGTATTTTAGTTTTTATTTTATTTTGGATAGTTCCATTTCATAATACCAATAAAATAAAAAATAAAATAACATTTCATAATACCAATAAAATAAAAAATAAAAATAAAATAACTTTGACGATAAACAGGACAAACCACCTCACCCCGTAGTCCCTCATAATTGGGGTGAGATGGGTTTTCATACAAAGGTGATTTTGGAAGATTGTTGGATCGTTTTTTTTTTATTATGAGTATTACTATAGCTCCATTTTAAATTGAAATACATTATGTTTGTAGCAGTAGCCTTAAAATCCCATCTCACCCTCCTTTCAAACCTTCTCTCCCCATTCATAACCCAACTCTCCCCGCGAACCCTACTCGCCCCATTTTACGGTATATATTTAGAGTCATATAGTTTCAGTTGAACATCGTTACCCTAAATACTTTAGCAGTATATTTTTGCTATAAAATAGCTATTATTATAGCTAAGCGGCGTCACGAGCAAAAATTTTAACAAAAGTAATTTTTCAGAGTAATTGTGGTAGAACGTTAAAACACTTTATTTTATTGCTTTATTTAATTACTTACCGTTTTTAGGGTTCCATACCCAAAAGGTAAAAACGATCCTATTACTAAGACTCCACCGTCCGTCTGTCTATCTGCCTGTCTGTCTGTCCGTTTGTCTGTAGCCAGGCTGTATCTCATGAACCGTCACAGTTGAAATTTTCACAGATGATGTATTTCTGTTGCCGCTATAACAACAAATACTAAAAACAAAATAAAATAAATATTTAAATGGGGCTCCCATACAGCAAACGTGATTTTTTGTCCGTTTTGCGTAATGGTACGGAAACCTTCGTACTCGTGTCCGACTCGCACTTGGCCGGGTTTTTCCTCACTTTACACAACTTGAAAATCAAATTCATTTTCGTCATCAGTCACATAGCGATATAAAATGGCGTTATGCTAAGGCACAACCCCCATAAATTGCTGGGAGACCACATCCATCTTAGGTGACGAAGGCTATAAAATCCTGCTTACATAATATTATAAATACAAAAGTAACTGTGTGTCTGTTTCTCTGTCGTTACTTCTTCACGCTTAAGCCCCTGAACCGATTTTGATTAAATTTGATATACTTAGAGATAGTTTGAATCCCGGAGATGGACATATATTAAATATGTATAATATAAAGACGACAGTTTTTGTCACGGAAATCGTACCTTAAGGGATGAAAAGGGCATGAAATTTACTATGGAAGAGGGATATGATACCAATTCTGTGCAGACTACGCGGGCAGAAGTTAGTACTTAGACGCCCTTGGAAAATCCAACTCACGTAGTAGAGAAGATTGTGTTTTCTCATTTCTGGTGTCAGGTATTATTTGGATTGCTGAACCTGCGTAATTGGAAATAAAAATGATTTATTTCATGTGAAAACAAAGTAAAAATTAAACACATGCCTGTCGTACCTAATAAAATACAATTACTAAATTCCAAAATGGTTGCCACTCATCATAATTATGTCATTGCATGGTATAATAATATACTCCGCCTGGTACTCTCTTTCGAGACTCGCGAACCACGTGATTGACACAAGCCTACGGCATCGTGAACCTGTGAACAGCATGATGACATAGGCTTGTGTCGCGACTCGCGAGTCTCGCAAGAGAGTCCCAGGCGGAGTATATTATTATACCATGTGTCATCGCTAGTGCCACGCTGCCCCGATTTTTAGGGTAATCATCATCATTCCTAGTGTTGTCCCGGCTTCTTTACCACGTCTCCTGAGAGCCTAGGGTTCACTAGGCAACTAATTCCAAGATTTGGTATAGGTACTACTTTTTTTGAAAGCGACTGCCATCTGAGCTTAGCCCGGTTTCCTCACGATGTTTACCTTCACTGATATAGCAAAAGTAATTTCGTAAGTTCCCAAAAACTCATTGGTCCGAGCCGGAGTTTAAACCCTGCTGATGTTCAGGGCAATCAGCTTTGTTTTGTAACCCAAACAAGTTAGCCAAAAGTTTACCGGCTGTAAAATATAATGCTGTCCATTTTAGCCCCACTTCCTCTTGAACTAATCCTCCAACGCGAGAAAAGCCTACAAGTTTATATTTAATAAAGGTTAATCAGGTTTAGCTTAATCTTTAAAGTTAGTTTCACTTGTTTTGCAGTTTGGCTAACTTTTATATTAGGTAAAACTGGGACAGATTCCATAGATGCCTTACTCTTCATAATCATATAATATATATTTTCAAATCACGTACACTAAGTTATATCATACTTTTGAAGTTGCAATAGGTAGGTACTTGTAACCGTTACACACAGAACATCATCAGCATTTTGCTTTGTGGGGTAGGGCACAGCACAGCGGATGTCATTGCAGATCTAGAGCAGAGCCCAACTGTGGAAGTAGGTACCTCAACCTTACAGAAAACCGCACCCAAATAACACTAGACCCTACTCATATTTAGTGTTGTGTTCCTGCCGGTGAGTAAGATTGCCAGAGCTCAACGAGGGTGCGGGGTGATAGGATCGGCAACGCGCATGTCGCATGCGCATGCTTATCGTATCATCTATCTATCAAGCGGGCCGTTTGTATCTAAATATTTAACAGACATTTTAAACTATTTATTATTATTTATAAGAGTAGCTGAATGAGATTCCTTATAGGTATAAGTTGGCCTTTGTACCTCTATTTCTGTAAATTTTATGTGAACCTGTGTTGTGTTCAATAACATGATTAATTACTACTACTTAAAACTAAACGAATCCATATATTTAACAGAGTAGGATACCACGGCAAATCGGCAGCAATTTTATTAAAAGGAACATTTAATTTACCCAGAAAACTTCCATACAATCCGCTGCGGTTGCGGCTTGCAAGTTCTGTATACGCGAAACTTCCTACATTGTTTCGCAAATTGGGAAAACAGTTTGCGTTCAGCGAGTCGGTAGTTTTAGAGGCTAAGCAGTGAAATTTGCTCAATTTAGCATTTATTTACCATCCCATGCAATTAATGGCAGAAACTGGCCGAAGACCGACCCATGTGGCATCGTTTTATCCACGATGGTCTATGATAATCCAAGCACGACAATGCCTTGTTTACCTGTTTAAAAGAGAAACGCATGAGGCGCCACGAGCAGGCCTCTAACCCCCCATGCACCTGGGGGAGCATACACCTGCCGCGCATTAGGGTTATACAGCCACGAACGCAAGTGTCAAAACCGGGATGCTGCTTAAACATCTGACACAGATGGAAATAGTAGTTTATGTGACTGCTACATAATGAAACTCGTGTGATCCTTTTAAGAAACTCACTTCGTTCGTTTCTTAAACCCACCCTCGTATTTTAATGCCTAATTATGTACAGTTACATACACTACTTTATTTACACCACAAATTAAATACTAATTAATAAATTATAATGAAATCATAAAGTAAACATTGTATAAGTATTGCAAGAAGTGAGATTTTTTTTATCGACGTTTGTTACGAGTTTTACGAGTAGGCACCCTATAAACGAAAAATTGGTGTAATTTTTATTTACGAATAAGTATAGCGCCGATGGAGTTTCCAACCTCCTTTTATTCAGTTTCCATTTAATTTGGTTTTGGCTCCCGTATATCCAGAATATGCCGTAAAAAAGGATTTTAGAAAAGATGATTATATTTTGTAATCACAAGTATTTATATATCGGAGACAAATAATCCCTTTTCATCGTTGCTTGACAGGATTTTGTGTGCAATATTTTCGTTATTAAACATCCTTGACGGTGCACAATGGAAAGGATTACAAATCTTTTGTGAGTTGCCAACGATCATCAATTAAAATTGGCTTGTCAGTGTAATTGGCAGCACTTTTGTTATTTAACCCCATATTATTTACCCCATTTTCTTAATCTATTCCCGTGTTGTCTAAAACAGGAAACGGTATTCGAACTATAAATATCTTTTAAGACGAAAGTGCATGACTGCCCCTAGCTGCCTGCCGACTGACTCTAGTCAGACCAAGAAAAGTCTGCACTCTATTTTAGTCTGACTCTAGAGTCAGTACCGGGGTGTCCACAGATCTCGATTTCCACCAACTTGCCTATTTTAAAACCGTATCAATAGATCAACTATACTCAAAAGGCCTACAGCACCCTAGCTGCGCGTCCAATATAACAACGCTTTCAGGATGATGTTGGAGCTCCCGAGAAGCTCTCATTTTTATCGGGAATTTTCACTCCTTATTCATAATTGGGTTTAAAAAAAGTGCCAACTAAAATATATGCAAAATTAAACAGGTTGATAAAATAGCACATTCAGACGTTAAAAACCTTATTAAAAACGTATTGATTTTATAAAAATAAGCATAATAGAAGCATTTTGAGATCTGTTTTTCTGGACCTACATCTACAGTGGCGCCAACTGGTGAGCATACAAACGATAGCCCTCAGTAATTAAAGGCCATGATCGTCATAACGTATCAGCCTATTTAGCCCCTAGTATCCGTTTGATTAGCAAGACCCTTTGTATTTCAATTAGCACGGCCGGTAAACTTAGCTTTGTTCATTGTTCGGATTTGATTGCGCTGTTGCTAAACTAGGATGCTTCTTGTTTGTTCTAAATCGGATAGAATAGATAGTATCCTAGATGTTGGGTAAGTTTAGTTCATTAGATTAGTAAAACGTGACTTATGTAGTAAAGTTAAGGTAACAATAATAATTCAATACAAAATACAAATACAAAATACAAAAATTCTTTATTTAATAAATTAGCACTACATAATGATTTAAAGGGATGGAGCCGCCCAGTAAGCATAAGAATGCCTGTGTCGGGAGACACCGCTCTTCCATAACTATGTTTTTACATAGAGACACGATCAGATAGAGGTGAGATATGTTTAACTATGTTTTAACATGACTAATACAAGCAATTCTAAATTTAACATGCTAACTATAAACTATAACTACGTAAGGTGTTTTGTTAGCCCTTAGCCATATCTTATCTTGCGAAATATTATAATATATGTCATAAGTGGTCATAGTGATTAACTTTTACTTTTCATTACCGGTATTAAGAAGAGAGAAAAGTATATGGTAGGTACGCGGGGAACGATATAATACCGGTTTAACTCAGACTCTAGGTAAAACTCCTTTTCATACGTGTAAAAGATAGCATTATTTCTCGTTCTATCTTGCTTGTATTGTATACCGGTTAATTTTGTTCTACTAAGACGAAAAACAAACGAATTTGGCATAAATTGGTATTACTTCTATAACCGGTAACCGTAAATAGAAACGAAATCCGTTTTCTCAATGGGTGAATGAACAAAAACGGGTTAAAAAATAAAACGGCTTTCTAGCCCCGCATACCAATTCAATATAAAGTTAAAATGTCCTAAAATTACAAACGGCATTTATCATAAACATAAAATCGCACTTAAACTATCGTGAGACATATTTCAAAATATTGCACGACAGTGCACGACGTACAACCGCCGCGGACACTCGTGCCTGAGGAAGGATTCCCAAAGAATCCGAAACATGTCGCCAAAAGCGACTAAAAATAATAGTGAGTAAAAACCGTACTGATCTAAATATTAACATAAAAAGGAAAAAAAGCATTGAAAATAAGTAAACTTAATTGCCAATAGTAAAATACTTACGAATTCCTCTACCCGTACCATGAGTCATCGACAGTGTCAAAACTGATATTTACTCTAACGTCTACGTAATTTACTTTCTATACATCTCGCTCGCACTAATATTCCAGTACGAGCGAGATGCATAGAAAGTAACTTACGTAACTTAGCTACTCAGCTAACGTTTATGTCAGTACCTACACTTAATAGAAAGTTAGAAACCCTTAGCTACACCACTACCTTCTTAAAAAACGCTTTTAAAAAAGCAGATCTAAAATCTAAAAATTCGAGAGGCTCCTTGGAGACTTCTCAAAACCTTTGAGTGGTACCGATAATCGAATTATGATAACGTTAAGATTTTATTGGTGCTCAAGCTTTTATTCAAAAATAAAAGCAATTAACCATTATATTCAGACCTTTGAACCAGTAACAAATATGTGTATTCAGAGGTCAAGTAATATTACTTCGATTGAGTTGAATGCCTGAGCTTGAATGCGATTAATATAGGCTTTTCTCAGGCTTTTAGAAAGCTTATTTTATTAATAGATATTTAAGGGCAGTCATGTTTTAAGATTTTATTTCACTTCCTTACGCTAGAGCTCAAGCTAATTTTTACAGGGGAGCATACTTTGTAGATTGAATTTTGCGGAACACGTCTGAGTGGTAAATTAATTGCGTATTCACTTATTTACTCAAATATATATTCTTCATACAATACCTACTTAAAAGTACACGGTGTATTAAGTGTTTAAAGTAACATCACGTGAAAATGGAATAAAATACCATCTAGGATACTGAAAAAATAAAAACCGGCCAAGTGCGAGTCGTACTCGCACACGAAGGGTTCCGTACCATTACGGAAAAAAAACAGCAAAAAAAATCAAGTTTGTTGTGTGGAAGCCCCATTTAAATATTTATATTATTCTGTTTTTGTATTTGTTGTTATAGCGGCAACAGAAATATGTGAAAATTTCAACTGTCTAGCTATCACGGTTCATGAGATACAGCCTGGTGACAGACAGACAGACGGACGGACAGATGGACAGCGGATTCTTAGTAATAGGGTCCCGTTTTTACCCTTTGGGTACGGAACCCTAAAAACGATCATGTCAATAAAACCTAATTAAGTTAAATTCATGTGTAAACGGCACGAGAATGAGTTTTAAACTGAGCCCGTCCCGAAAATATATTCTGTACTGTTTTCAATACCGCAAACCGGAGGAGAGGCTATCCACCACCTTACAGAAAACCGCAGCCAAATAACACTAGACCCTACTTATAGTGTTCCTGCCGGTGAGTAAGGTTGCCAGAGCTTAACGAGGGTGCGGGGTGTTAAGGTCGGCAACGCGCATGTATACCTCTGGAGTTGCAGGCGTCCATAAGCTACGGTGACCGTTTACCATCAGGCGGGCCGTATGATTGTTTGCCACCGACGTGTTATATAAAAATTAGCCCTAAGAAAGAGATGATAATAATTATCATGTCTTTTCTAGGCTCTGAACCTTTTTATTGCGCCTCTGGTTTGCGGTTTCTAATACAATTGAGTATATGCCAATTGTATTGTGTCTCCAACTGGCTCAGCTTTAAAAATAAAGACTACACAACAAAAGCCTTACCCACGGTTCCTAATAACAATGTATCCAATAATGCGCCCGTCTTTAGAATGTGTCGTTTATATAATAACTTAGATATTGATTTTGATATTTTGAGTTTTTCTTTACCTAAGTTCAAAAATGTTTTGCTGTCTCAAAATTTGTAAGTAAATACTTATTATCTTATCGTGCTAACAATTTATTGTGTTTTTACTATGAACTTTAATGACAGAAGATTTTATAGACAAAATTAGTATTTAGCTTAATAATTATTCCACGATAATGTTGTGTACAATTGTAATCGTAATGTAAGTAATGTGTAAGTTGCTTATGTAAGAAATATTTTACAATGTTGTTTGCCTGCATTATGTTATTGTACCTATCTAAAAAAAAAAAAAAAAAAAAAAATAAATAAAGACTGACTAGACAATTCAACTTGTTACAGGAAAATGGGAGCTCGGTTGGATCCTCTGCGACATCTGGATAAGCCTGGACATCCTGCTCTGCACCGCGTCCATCCTCTCCCTCTGCGCCATCAGCGTGGACCGCTACTTGGCTGTTACGAGACCGCTGTCGTATTCTAGAAGAAGAAGGTCCAAGAAGTTGGCGCTTACGATGATCTTTTTCGTTTGGATCGCGGCTATGGCTGTTACCTGCCCGCCTATGTTTGGATGGTAAGTTAGTCAATAAATATTTAAAGTCGATTTCCGCCATTGCCGGTGTTGTTTTTGTACGAGAAACCATATATATTCTAGTTAGGTAGGTAAGGGCCAGTTAGCAGTTACAGTAAAGCGCTAAATGTCGATTGTAAAAGTAGATTTGTTTTTATTTTTAAGTATATTGGTACCGATGCGGTGTCCTGAGAATACGTTGAACGGAAAACTGCTGTTAGGATGCTAACTAGAATGGTAAAAACGTTGACCAGCCTCCCGACAGAACCTGTCCGGCGACGACGTATAGTTATCATTACAATCCAACACGTAGTTTAAAAATGAGAACCAAACTCCAAAACCAAAACCAAAGGTGAAATTCGGCCTAGCTTTCCGGGGACTCGACTTATGGTCAAAGTAGACCTTTTTGTGTAATGCCTTTTCTTTTCTTCACAGGTACGAACCAGACCACAACCAAGGTGGAGTCTGCCGCTACAACCAGAACCCCGGCTACGTGGTGTTCTCCGCTATGGGTTCCTTCTTCCTGCCCATGGCTGTGATGGTCTACGTATACGCCAGGATATCCTGCGTAGTAGCCAGAAGGCACCACCAGCTATCTACTACCACTAAATGTAGTAAGGTAAGACACTTCTCCTTTATGATTCCTCTACACAATGGGCCAACGTACTGGCACACTAAGATGGGTCAGCGTGTAGAGAGGGTAGTGGTGTCGGATGGCTTATGGCGCGGCGGGATGGCCACGGTGTCGGTTTTTCGTCCGCACATCAAAGGTAGTGGGCCAGCGATGGTGCGTACGCATCTACACGTGGCCGTGGCCCATTCCATAGTGCGTGCTCTCAACCATTTAATGGCCATCTCGCTGGTCCAGCGCTGGGCCATCGTGTAGAGGAGCCATTACCATCGCATGGCCATCTCGCTGGTCCAACGTGAGCGATTTTCAAGATCGTATCAAAATAAGATCAAAACCATAACAAGTTAAATCTGAATCGGACCCTAGTTAGCATTTGACGCCACAACCACACAACTTCAGTGTGATACAATTATACGGACAGCTTTGAATACAAAGTACACATTAGTGATAAACAAGTCGTTACTGAGTGTAGTGTCTACTTCGCTGTGTTTATTTGTGACGTTTTCAATCAAAAGGTACCACATTGTCGCTTACCATAAGGACGACAATTGCTTGTTTCTTTATACGAAAAACCTGTCAGAGCGTCCTTATGGCAAGCGACAATGTGGTACCTTTTGCTTGAAAACGACACATTTATTTCCATATGATTATTTACATACTAATGTATGTAAATAATCATATGGAAATAAATGTGTCGTTTTCAACCTAATGGTTGTCGCTTATTTTACGATTTTCTAAAATTAATAACGCATCTCTAAATTGGTTTCTATTACTCTATAACACTGAACGAGACACACTACAGTCACTACATATAATTATAATCTACAGTTTATATGTATAACACTAATAAAACGCAACTAGTGTCTTTAACGTGAATCTATGTCGTTTAAGCCCTGAGATTATCCCAAAAACTAATTTTGCGTTGACATAATCCTAATTTCGTTGCCACAATACGCGTTAATACCACGCTGTGACCATCTAGACACGAAAACTGCTTCCAGTGATATCAAAACCACATTTACTAGGCAATTTACAAAGTTAGCTTTGCCATTCAACAAGAGAAGTATAAAAGGAAAGTTTGGTAAAAGCTGGCTTTTATGACTGTAATAATAAGTTGGCAGACACGCCACAAATGACATATCATGTAGACGTGTAATTTCAAAATGTTGGAACTAACATCCGAGTTTAAGGGTCTCCGGCAAGCTCGGTTCTCCATACAAACGTAGTTCCGCTCTCAGTTTAAAACGACTAGCTAGATTGCTCTGAAACTTTGTACTTACAATAGGATAAGGTATATCTATATCTTTAATTAGTTTATATACAAGATATATACAGTGGTACTACGTAAACGAAATTAATAACTAGCTTAAATCTAAAATAGGCCCTTGAGGCATTGTACCAAGGATGCTGGCGGCATTTCCCCGCTGTATCGCAATGCTGATACGTTGTGCGAGAAAGCCGCCAGCTCTTCGGTCACCAGTTACGTCAACCAGACGCTTCGCGATTTCTGCAAACAACTTATGCGCGCTGGGACCCCATGGACCTAGAGTTTCAACTCCAAATGGAACGAAATGATACTCTCTACCGAGGCTCTTATATTTATTACGTTTTAAAATTTCGGGGCTTTCCGCCGCTCCGCCCGCTTTTACATTAGTCCGTTGGAGGTGGGACGGTGCCAGTGTGTCTACGCAGGTAGCATCCCACACCAACATCCGTCCCAAGCTCCAAGGAACCAAGGACATCCCATCGGGCCTCTTGCCATCATCTCTGATAATGCCAGTCGGCTCAAGAAGAGCGGGTACATTGATGGTGGCAAGAGACCGACGGATTATGTCATTAAGCGACGCATGTCTTGAAAAACGGCCGGCACTTTTTTGACAAGATAATCCATGGTGTCCCAGTCGGTCCACGTCCGTGCCACAAGAGCATATGTGTGGCGTACACACCGAAACCCCGAGTCGCAAACCAGTCGCCAGTCTAAGGGAGGCCGGATCCAAGAAAGTACCAGTATTAGGCGAAGGATGGGCATGTAGCCAGTAACCCGCTTCCCGGGCTCCGACCGCCAAAAGCCTCGCGCGGTCTGGACCTGTACAGTTGTTTAGGAGAATATTGTAAGTTAAATCACAGTAAACATTATCCCAACTCCTTTGTGAATTTGGGTTGTCTGGAAATTGTTTTCCCGGGCAAGCAATTTTAAAAGCATTTTTGGCGTCCTCAAAGCCCGCAATCTCACAGTTTGTGGGCAAAGCCCTTAAAATATTTCCTATGAGACCAGACGTGCTATGAGTGGACGCCAAAAAGGCTGGGGAAGCCACACTGGAAATTTTGCGAATTCCTAAACCTCCAAACCGAATAGGGAGGGACGCTTGAGACCAGGAAGGCTCACTTAGCTGAATGTTTAGAATAGTCTCTAAACTAATTTTGATCAAATCATCTAAAGGCGACAATAAATTTTGATGTTTCCAAAAAGGACAGCAGCGGAGCACATATGTAAATTTAGGGACAAAAAGACAAAATTTAAGAATCACATGAGCATAATGAGGGCTAATTTCGAGTAAGCGATTCGTGTGACTTTTGAATTTAGTTATAGAGTTAGAAATATAACCGGGAAAAGATTCTTCGAATATAGGAGATCCCAGGAGGCAAAGAGAATACTTGTCTACTGATTTGATATCAGGAGCCAGATCGTCAAATTTGGGTTGTAAGTCTGCCAAAGAACAAGAAGGTTTTTGAATAAAGAGTTCACATTTGCTGAAATTCAGTTCTAAACCAATATTTTCGAAACTACTCTTAATAAAAGACAAATCAGAGAGCACAGTATTCACGTCGCCTCCTAGAGTTCCGTCATCTAAATACCAGACATTGAATTTTGATTTTAAATTTTTAATAATTGGATTTATAGCCAAACTAAAAATTGCTGGCCCGAGAGGGTCACCCTGCTGACAGCCAACCTCAGAAGATAATTCATGTGACTTGTACATTAATTTAGATGAGTTTGAATAGCAAAAGAAAAGGTAATTGTATAGCTCTGGAATTTTGTCCTTTACTTCTGTCAGCAAAGTGTCCCTACTAACCGAATTAAAAGCATTTTTAACGTCAATTTTGACTACAATTTCGCAATCATTGAGTGAAAGGTAGGTCCTTAGGGCATGGACGGCTGCCTCGCACCCACCTTTCGTGCCGAAACCTAGCTGTATTGGTTCAAAAAGGGACTGCAATTTTGATCTAACGTGTCTAACCGCAATTTTTGATGCCAGACGTCGTAAAGTAGACCCCACAGCAATGGGTCTCACCCCTCCGTCCTTTTTGGTTAGGGCGATCAGGTTTGCACCGTATAGAATAGGGAGGATTTCAGTGTTAATTTTGCCTGAAAACATAAAATTTACTAATTTAGTAAGGGAACTGATAAGCTGCACACCTGCGTCGCCCACGGAATGAGAAATTAGATCCTTCAAATGTTGGGGCGAGATCCCATCCAGGCCGGCCGCCGAACCGTTTTTGAAAGAAAATATGGCGTCAATAACGTCTTTGTCTTCGATTTGGAGGCAGGCCCGGTCAGATGTAGGTGGGGCAAACAAGTGTGGTACTGAAGGAGCTGGGGGATGTTTAGAACGTAAAGCCGAGAGGGTATCAGGAGTATCTGGCGATAGCACGTCATTTGTGAAAAGAAGACGAGCGGCACCTTTAAGATCGCCGTCGCTAATTTTACTTTCAATTAATTTAGTTCTATTGAAAGTGGATGAGGCGCATCCAGAAGGTCGAGAAATGTGTGGAATTGTATTCGAAACGCAATTGTTTTTGATTTTTTGTGTTAAAGAAATTGTCTTATCCTTTTTGGCATGAAGGGTTTTGAATGAAAAAAGGAAAAGATTATGCCAATCATCAATTTGATTATTTTCCACACATTTTATAATTAGGCCTGAAAGGTGATTCGACTGTGATCCTGGCGCCGCGCGGAACTCTTTTAACAACGGGCACATTATTTTTAAGTTCGCTAAGGTATGAATGGAAAGGGATGGAATTTGGTTGGTCAGAAAGGGGGGTGGTCAAAAAGGGTTGGTCTAAATTTAAAACGGCATCATTTTGGCTGATACAAAGACGGTGTTTTTTGGAAATATGAATATTGAGGCCTCTCTGCGTTTTAAAAGAGTTGTCGCATTGTACACAATTAAAATTTAGATATGGTGTGCCATCGCCTGATTGAGTTGCGGCATGCATCCACTTACCGTAACAGTATCTACAATAACTAAAGCACAAAAAACTTAAACACAAAATAACAGTATTCACTAAAAATAAAATTTATAGTTCGTAATAGACGTTGACGTCGGCCGTCAGGACGACACGACGTAGCCGTACAAGGCCGCAACGTCTGAAACAAAAAGATATGTTATTATTTGTTCAGTATTGGGCCTGCCCACACTATTGCACAGTAATCTGATGTTTTTAGATAAGATAAAAGCAGTAAATAAATGTATTTACTATTAAAAAAAAAAAAAAAATTAGTTTATGTAGCTTCATATACCACAGTTTAAAAAAATACAGCGAATTTTTCATACAAAACTTGTGTTTGCTCTATTTCGTTTGTTTTGTAAACTGGAGATATATAAACTAATTACAGACGTAGATATACCTCATGTCATTGTATGTGCAAAGTTTCATTACAATCCAACACGTAGTTTTAAAATGAGAGCGGAACTACGTTTGTATGGGAAGGTGCAATTCGGCCGAGCTTGCCGGGGACTCGTAAGTTCAAGATATCACTGTAATAAAATGTTTTATTATAATGCAGTCAGGTAGGGGCGAATTTACATTTGCTTAATGTTGAATACGAGTTCATACATTAGAAGTAGAAAGTGCATGACCTTACACTTACGAGTACCTAAGACTTATAGACGACACACATTTTGAACTAAACCACTGCGTCTCATCGACGAGATCGGGTCAACATAGATAACTAATTTAAATTAAAAAAAAATCATATGGTCGTATTCTTTCGTTGGGAAATGTATGTAGACACTGGGAAGTTTGTGGGATTAACAAAGGAATTAAGGAAATACTACGTCATAAGTACTGTAAAATTAAATTATCCTTTAATTAAATTATTCACAGAATATTAACCAAATCAAACATTACCTACTAAAACTTGACTCGTAAGTCTCATAAGTAAATATTTTAGGTGGCAAAACTATCTTAGGACAAGGCATATCCATGTAGGTTTCAAGTCCTAAGTACTGAGAAGTGAGAGGCCAATTCGAATGTTATTAGGTACACTGCAATCTTTTTTTTTATACCACGTCGGTGGCAATCAAGCATACGGCCCGCCTGATGGTAAGCAGTTACCGTAGCCAATGGCCGCCTGCAACACCAGAGATATTACTCGCGCGTTGCCGACCCTTTAAAAACCTGTACACTCCTTTTTTGAAGAACCCCATACTGTAGCCCCTCGGGAAAACATCGGAATCAGTACGAGCAAAATACATGATAGTGTAGGTTTAAATTGGCCTGTGGTCTTATCACCCATACCTACATATATATACCTACTGTATTTTTTTTTATTGAAAGCATTTATTTACATGAAAGATATATACAGTGATACTAATAAACTAAATTAATAACTAGCTTAAATCTAAAATATACTCTTGAGGCATTGTACCAAGGATGCTGGCGGCATTTCCTTGTTGTAACGCAATGCTGATACGTTGTGCGAGGAAGCCGCTAGCTCTTCGGTCACCAGTTACGTCAACCAGACGCTTCGCGATTTCTGCAAACAACTTGTGCGCGCTGGGACCCCATGGACCTTAGAATTTCAACTCCACTCCAAATGGTACAAAAAAGTACTCTCTACCGAGGCTCTTATAAATACTGTATTGTTCGTTGTAGAAAATGCCAAGTCAAGCAGACAATATGTTCAAAAGCGTTTTTTAAGTCTTGCGTTCCTTAAATTAATATCTTGTTTGCAAAGTAGGCCGGCACAATCAAAGTTATAACACTTCGTGTCGTAACTCAAGAAATGCCGGGGATTTAATAAAGGTGACATTCGGATGGCGACTGTAGCTGCATTACTGCTGCGACATTAATGGCGCTGTATCTGTCAATTTCGTTGATAATATGAGTTTTTTTTTATGAAATAGGAGGCAAACGAATAGACGGAGCACCTGATGGTAAGCGATCACCGCCGCTCATGGACACCCGCAACACCAGAGGGGTTGTAAGTGCGTTGCCGGCCTTTAAGATGGGAGTACGCTCTTTAAAATTGAGTGATTGAATGTACGTTATAATCGCGACAGTAATGCCGTTCATTCATTTTATACTGATTTAAACTAACACGATTTTCACCCATAATTTTAAAACAAACACGGGACTTAATCGCGTACAAACTTACGTTTATTTATTGCCTGACGTTTCGAACGTGACGTTACGTTCGTGGTCACAGGCAGACTGGCTAGGAATTGTATCAAGTTATCAATATATCTTGCCGCGCGGGTTTTGCGAACTACCCGCACTTGATCTTGATTATTAACTTGTTCGCTAGGGTTGTCACTTTGCCTACACACGACACTAACGGCATTCATTAATTCATTCATTTTATCAAAGAAGATGTCAGGGATAGCGCCAGCGTAAACGTCGCAGCAGTTGTGTCGCAACAGTAATGCAGCTGCCACCCGAACGTCACCTTTACTGCAGTGCTGCTTTAGGTAATGTCACTATCACTACTTGATAAAACTAGTGAACTGTATTTCTCGTGAACCCCCCTTGGCTCTGTCATTTTGAAAAATATCCAAATCCATAAAACAATATTACTGCTGCAGCATTGCAGCGCGACATTATTGCCGACTGCATGCTGCCGCCTAATGTCAAAGTGCAGTCGGCAGCAATGTCAGGCTGCAATACTGCAGCACTAGTGTTAATGTAGTCTGAATCCAAACGGCACCTTAATGATCCGACTGCTGAGCCAAAGATTAACTTTTCGCTTAAAAATAAGATAAAATCGGATGAAAAGTATCACTTGGTCATTACTTTTTATAAAGAATGAGTTTGGTGACTTTCAAGTCGTTGTGAGAGCAATTGGAGAAATTGTTAATAACTTTTTATGGTGTCTAGCTAGTCACAGAATGAATAGTAAGAAAAATACCGATTTCTGTTCTTTGGAGACTGAAAATTAAAACTTTCAAAACTGTCGAGAAACTACACCCATAGTCTGTCAAATAATGTGAAGGACAAAAGCATTATGGCACTTGCACATGGAGTCTTTTTTACTCGTCATACTGAATTACTGACAGGTCTGGATAATAATTGCATTGCTAACTCCAACGAACTAGTATAACTACTTATACACGGTGGGTAAAAGATAAGTGCATTCCCGTTGCCAGGGAGGTTTTGGGATTATACTGAGCAACTTTTACTATATGGGCCCAACCCCAAAATCGCGAAAAAAAATGTGGCTCTTTCATACATTTTGGCTAGTCTATTTTCTATGGAGGGCAAATTTTTTTTCGCGATTTCGTGGTTGATCCCATAGTAAAAGTTGCTCAGTATAATCCCAAAACCTCCCGGGCAACACGAATGCATTTATTTTTTAGCCATCCTGTATAGAAGTCTGTCTAGACCTCAAAAATGACCCCACGGGAATTGTCCCGCGAGCGACTCAACTGTAGGTAGGTACAGTCAACTAAACATGTATCAATATTTTCAACTTATTGCTTTGGAATAAGGTCCCAAAGTCGTTTTGTAGTTGACTGTACAGCGCGCATGTTTACAACATCAAACATTGTCACAATGTAATGGCGCACAAGGGAACATAATTTGAGACAATCAAAACTTTTATTATCCAATTTCAGTTTTTTATTTAACAGCGGGAAATTGTATAGGCACAGAATAAAATAATAGTACTAGGTACAGAAGGTTCACTCTAACAAAACGCTTCTAATACGACGGATATGACCCCAAAGTCACGCGAACAGGCGTCCGTTCATTTATCATTTATTTATTGTATTGTCATGTACATAATAGGTGTTACATAATATAAAGTCAGATCATGACACCCTGTAAGGGCACACAATAGTAATATTATTCTAGGCTATTCTAGGCTAATTACATTTACTTATTAGTAATCAATTTAAATTAAAATAAAATAAAACCGCAATTGACCGCAAATCTTAAAACTAAATCTAAGAATATATCGTCAAAAATAATTATATTGGTAAATGATTAATTGAATTGATTTGTCAGTTTATTATTAATATTTATAATTTTAATTTATTGATGTCGTATAATAATAAGTAGGCTAATGGTAGAAAAAAATGTCAAATTGCAATGTAATGTTCCGTAGCGGTGCGCGGCAATTACTATGGGTAGACACGAAAATTGGTGTGGGCCGCATGTACTTGTAGCGACGCGACGAAATCGCGGAGTAAGCCACGCCTGGTATCGGGTAATATTCAAATTTTCGAATTAACATATTTTGGTACTGAGAGCTTCGTCTATGTGTATTCCGTCGATGGATACAGATAGACGAAGCTTAGGTCAGTACCTTAGGTACGTAGAAAAGGGATGGCTAACCGTTTAGGAACAAAGCTTTCTCCCAAAGTTTGCTGGTTTCCAACTTTGTGCTAAGACACGTGATACTTTGGAGTGGCGGAAGCTAGCTTATACGCTTATATAGTTGGTCAAACCAATTTGTCAGTCAGTAACAACCAGGAAAATTATACTCATCCCTTTCTTTTGGGTGCTAGTACTAGTGTAAGACAAAGATAGTATGATTCTCTCTGTCTATGTTTGAAATGAGACAGTCCTTTGACAAACTATTAGGTACAACTCAACACAAATTACATATGTGCATCTTATGACAACACATACATGACATGCGCTAATTTACCGTATAACCTCAAATCAAATTCAAGCGACTCATATTGCTTTGACGATGCCTTGAACGCATTCAATAACATAATATGTGACGTTTTCAACCAAAAGGTACCACAAGGTGTCGCTTGTCGATAAGGTTGATTTCTAATTGAAGCTATATGGAAATAGCGCCTTACTGACAAGCGACAATAAATACCCTTTTGGTTGAAAATGGCACATATATCGCAGGCAGTCAACTGATATACTCAGACGTCTGACGCACATTGAAAAACATGAAAAATTTTAATTCGCTGTATTTTTTCTACTATGGTATCTAAAGCTACATAAACTAATTACAAACCTAGATATACCTTATCCTATTGTAAGTACAAAGTTTCAGAGCAATCTAGATCTAGCTAGTCGTTTTAAAATGAGAGCGTAACTACGTTTGTATGGAGAACAGAGCATGCCAGACTCTTAAGCAATTCAAAACGAGATACTATGTCATCAACCGAGTTAGGAGTTAGGAGGTTTAAGACCCTCATGTGTATGTGAAAACCCGCTTAACCATGTTTATTTGTTTGTTCCAGAAAGGCAAGCTGTCCTGCATTCGGACCGAATCCGATTCCGGATCGGATAAGCTCTCCCTACGGCAGAGTGCCTCCAAACAAACATCAAAGTCCACCCAACAAAGCGACTGCTCCTCACAGACCGACAAGTGCCCCTGCTGTTTCCATGCAGAGAAAAAACGACCCAAAAACAGGAAGGAGAAAGAGTCAAAATTCTATAACGAGGTCACGTTCAAAGCGAATTATAAATATAAGAACACGATCCGACATCGAACGCATTCTATTAGAGAGCATTCAGAGAACAATCGCGTATCGTCTTTGAGGAGGGAAACGAAAACTGCTCAAACATTAAGTCTAGTCGTTGGAGGTTTCGTCGCTTGCTGGCTGCCATTTTTCCTGTACTATCTGCTGACACCGTTTATCCCTTCTAATTATGTAAATCCAGTATTAATGTACATTTTGACGTGGCTAGGATGGTTTAATTCGGCCATTAACCCATTTATTTACGCGTTTTATTCCCCCGATTTTAGGTTAGCGTTTTGGCGGCTTACTATCAGAAAATGTACGAGGAATAAACGCTAATTTGCTCAGTAAATACGACAAAGCCAGACGTTGCATTTAAAATGTGAAATAGTACCTACAGTTGTGTGCAATGTAATAGCAGTCAATAGTAAAATGAAAATAAGGGGAAAACTGTAACTTTTCAGATCAATTATATTTGATCTTTTTAGGGTTCCGTACCTCAAAAGGAAAAAACGGAACCCTTATAGGATCACTCGTGCGTCTGTCTGTCTGTCTGTTTGTCTGTCTGTCTCTCTGTCTGTCTGTCCGTCTGTCACAGCCTATTTTCTCCGAAACTACTGGACCAATAAAGTTGAAATTTGTTACACATATGTAAGTTTGTGACCCAAGGATGGACATGTAACGTAAATATATTAATTTTAAACACGGGGGCCACTTTTGAGGGTAAATGAGAAAATTAAAAAATGAAGTTTGTCAAATTATATCGTGTTACATATCAAATGAAAGAGCTCATTGTGAGAATCTCAAATATATTTTTTTTATAATTTTAAGATAAATAGTTTAGAAGTTATTCAAGAAAATAGGCAAAAAATGACCATTCCCCCCTTTATCTCCGAAACTACTGGGTCAAAAGTTTTGAAAAAATATACAAAATAGATCATTACCTATCATCATCATCATGTCAGCCGATAGACGTCCACTGCTGGACATAGGCCTCCCCCAAGGCTCGCCACTCCGACCGATCCTGTGCCGCTCGCAACCACCGAATTCCCGCGACTTTCACCAGGTCGTCGCTCCATCTCGTTGGAGGCCTACCGGCAGTTCGTCTTCCGGTACGCGGACGCCACTCCAGAACCTTCCGGCCCCACCGGCCATCAGTTCTGCGAGCAATGTGCCCCGCCCACTGCCACTTAAGGTTTGCTATTCTGCGAGCTATATCGGTGACCCTAGTTCTACTGCGGATATCATCATTTCTGACTCTATCACGCAGAGAAACCCCGAGCATAGCTCTCTCCATTGCCCTTTGCGTGACCTTGAGCCTTCTTATGAGGCCCATCGTTCGCGCCCACGTCTCAGATCCGTATGTCATCACTGGCAACACACACTGGTCAAAGACTTTTGACTTAAGACACTGCGGCAATTTGGACGAAAAGATACTGTGGAGCTTCCCGAACGCTGCCCAACCGAGTCGGATTCGACGAGTGACCTCTTTCTCGAAGTTGGACCTACCTAACTGGACTGTTTGTCCTAGGTATACATAATCGTCAACAACTTCGAGCGCAGAGCCTCCGATTAATACGGGAGTTGGCACAACATGGACGTTAGACATGATCTTCGTCTTGTCCATGTTCATTTTCAGACCAACTCGTTCAGATACTCTGCTGAGATCAGCGAGCATCGCACTGAGGTCCTCCATGGTCTCAGCCATGACTACGATATCATCGGCAAACCGAAGGTGAGTGATGTACTCGCCATTTACATTGATGCCTCGTCCTTTCCAGTCCAGAACCTTAAAGGCATCCTCCAATGCAGCGGTGAACAGCTTTGGGGAGATTACATCTCCTTGTCTGACTCCCCGCTGCAATGGAATAGGCTTCGAGCTCTGGCCCTGTAGTCGGACGGACATGGTGGCGTTTTCGTACAGACACTTCAGCACTTCGATATACCGGTAGTCGATTTGGCACCTTTGGAGAGACTGCAGCACAGCCCAAGTCTCGATCGAATCGAAGGCTTTCTCGTAGTCCACAAATGCAAGGCAAAGGGGGAGGTTATATTCCTCAGTCTTCTGTATAACCTGCCGCAACGCATGTATGTGGTCTACGGTACTATAGCCTTTACGGAAACCTGCTTGTTCGGGAGGCTGGAAGTCGTCAAACCTGCGTGCGAGACGGTTCGTGATGACTCTCGAAAACAGCTTGTAGACATGGCTCAGAAGTGAGATGGGTCTATAATTCTTCGGCAAGGTGTTATCACCTTTTTTGAAGAAGAGCACCACCACACTTCTGTTCCACGCTTGCGGCGTTTTTCCTTCGCGCATGACGGAACTAAACAGCGTCTGAAGGGCCTTAAGGACTGGTTTACCACCCGCCTTCAGGAGTTCGGCCGTAATTCCGTCATCACCTGGGGCTTTGCCATTCTTAAGTTGTTTGAGAGCCATACTAATCTCGTACAGGCTGACGTCCGGGATATCTTCGGTATAGTGTCGAGTTAGTCTAGCTCTAGGGTCTCTAGCTAGATCCACGACGGGTGCTCGGGTTGTTGTGTATAACTGTCCATAGAACTTCTCGACTTCTCCCAAGAGCTCAGGTTTGGATGAGATGATCCTGCCGTCGTCGGTCTTCAGTTTTGTCAGTTGGCTTTGGCCAATAGACAGATCTCTGGCAAACACCTTCGAGCCTCTGTTGCGCTTGATAGCCTCTTCAATACTGTTAGTATTGAATCGGCGTATATCTCGCTTCAGAGACTTCGAGATCCGTCTGTTGAGCTGCCTATAACGACAAACGTCACCTGACGACTGCAGAATCATCTCACGCCTCACCTCCATGAGCTTGAGAGTGGAGTCCGAGAGTTTCTTGGTTCTTGTACGACGAGTCTTGAAGAACTTGGACCCGACCGTATGAACAGCTTCCACAAACCCGTCGTTGTAATCGTCCAGGTCGCTAGCTAGGCATTCGAACCGGTTTTGAAGTTCGAGCTGAAAGCTCTCGGGGTTTTGGAGCTGGGCCGGTGCCGGGCGGAGCGTAGACTTTATCAGTCGAGATCTCTCAAGCCTAAATTGAATATTCAGTGTGCCTCTTACCATACGGTGATCGCTCCCGGTTTTGACCGAATTGATCACAGAAACATCACTGAATATTTGCTTCTTCGTCGACATGATAAAGTCGATCTCATTCCTTGTTGCACCGTCAGGGCTCACCCAGGTCCACTTCCTGTGCTCACGTTTCCTGAAGAAGGAGTTCATCATCTTCCTTCTCCATGAAACCAGCCAGTAGGTGGCCCCGGTGATTCCTACGCCCCACTCCAAATTGCCCCACTCTCAGCTCTTCACCGTCTCGTTTGCCCAGCTTAGCGTTGAAGTCCCCCATAACAACTGTGAAGTGAGTTTTGGAGCTATGCATGGCTCTGGAGATATCCTCATACATAGCCTCCACCTCATCGTCGGAGTGTGTCGAGGTCGGTGCGTAGACTTGTATGACCTTCAACGAATAACGTTGGGTCATTCTGAGTACAAGGCACGCTACCCTGTTCGACACACTCTCGATCTTCACCACGTTGTTTACGAGGGACTTGTGGACGATAAACCCGACACCTCCCTGGGACCGTTGTTCGCCCTCCCGGAAATAGAGCAAGTTGCCGGAATTCAGAGTTATCATGTCCTCCCCCTCTCTACGGACTTCCGATAACCCTATGATTCCCCAACGTAACCTGCTTAATTCTTCCTCCAGTTCTTAACTTTTCGTCGGTCCGCAGCGTACGGCAGTTGTATGTTGCCAGGGCCAAGGGTCGTCGGTTATGGTAGCCGGGCCTCTGCCGGTGATTCACTGTAGCACCCCCTGCCCCGCCATTACCCTGGCCGCTACCGGAGCCAGGAATAGCGGGGCTGCCGGGGACTAGGGGTCTGGGTTTTATTTGTGTCTGCATTATTTTGTTTTTTGTTTTTATCCCTTGGGGGGGATTGCCGTAGTCGCCACGCTTGGCAGGCGGGTTGGCGACCGCAGTTTGATAGAGGTAGTTCTCGGAGGACGCTGCTGCCCATCCACCGGATTTCCTTCAGTCGCCTCTTACGACACCCACGGAAAGAGAGGGGGGGTGGTGCTATTCTTACCCGGCACCACACGGGAATCATTACCTATAGATCACCGGAAAACCTATTAGAAATGTGCAGTCAAGCGAAAGTCGGACTTAATTACTTAGTTTTTGATACGACCCCTACGGGTTTTTTAAAGACATTTCACATAAAAAATACATTGTTTAAATTGTGTAATGTACGGAACCCTTGGAACGCGAGTCCGACTCGCACTTGGCCGGTTTTTTTATAATTATGCTGCATTAATTGCTTGACATTGTTTCAAAATTAACCGTAAACTTCACTTAAATAATATTGGAAGTAAGAAAAAATTTGGAATGAAAATCGGTACTACCTCGCGTAAACTCTTGTAAAAGCGTATCAACCTACGAAAAAAATACAGTTAATTTATAGATCCAATATAATCGATCTAAAGTTATAGTTTTCCCCTAATTTTCATTTTCCTATTGACTGCTATTATATTCGAAATTAAACTATCGTGAGACATAATTTCTAAATATTTAGATCACTACGGTTTCACTCACCGGTATCTTTAGTCGCTTTTGGCGACATGTTTCGGACTCGTCGGGAGTCCTTCCTCAGGCACGAGAGCACAGATTAATAAATAGTTTGACGAGAGTCCGAAACATGTCGCCAAAAGAGACTAAAAATACTAGTGAGTGAAACCGTAGTGATCTAAATATTTTGCTATTATATTGCACACAAATGTATAGGTATATATATTTAATTACACACATAGGGCCGTAAAGTAAGAAATGTCTCAGCTTCGCCTCGGCCGACAATTACATGTGATCTGAGGCTTTCTTATTTCTTGGCCTAAGTGGCTATTTTTCTGCTCTACGGAGCCGTAAACCGGCAACTTGCTTTAGCGCAGCGTGCCGAAAGTTGACGCTTTCGGCACGGACAGAAAAATACATTTATATGTAATATGTGTAAAAAGACTTATCTGTTTTTAGTACAACGATGTCTAAGTTATAAATCTATTAATAGGCAGTTAAATATAAATCTTTGATAAGTGTAGAAGAATAAGCATTTTCCTTAATAAATTTAATTAATGAGTGCCATAACTTATAATCTATAAAAGCATTAAACAATCACAATTTTGTCCATCAATGTCACATTTTTATTATAAAAATTCAGAAAAGTGGTGGTAATAAGTACCTACTTAAAACAATAGGTACTGTCCCCAGATTATTTTTAATATTAATCATGACTTAAGGATGACTCACGCTAAAACGGTCCGGGTCCGGGCCGAGGCGCCCGACACTAGAAAGCATCACGTGATCACCGATCACCCGTCATATAACTAAGTTCCGAAAGCCTCGGCCCGAACCCGGATCGTTCTATCGTGAGTAATCCTTTAATCAGTCACTTGGTAAAAAACTACTTAGAATCATGGCCATTCATTTTTATCACAGCTTTTTAAAACAAACCGTTCCTGTGATTTACTAATTTAGCCAACATACATATATGTCATATACATGGAAAACATTTAAATTAATGTGCGAGTATGATTCGAATTTAAGTTATCTACTTGAACAATTGAATTAGGTAAAATGTGCTAACTTAAGGTTTTAAGGCACTTTCCCTCCAGGGCCCATAATTTTTTTCCACCCTGTATATATGTGATAGCTAGCAAACGAGCAGACGAGCCGCCTGATGGGAAGCGGTCATCATCGCCCATGGACATAAGCAACATCACAGGAGCCACTTATGCGTTGCCGACCCTTGAGAACCATAAATATCCGCTTCCTGAAGAATCCCATGTCGTAGCGCAAAGGAAATACCTCAGGAGGCAACTCATTCCACATTCTGCAGGTTCTGGGAAGAAATGAGAGAGATGCCCGCTTATTCTTGGTGTACAGTCGCCATCAGATATATCGGAGCGGCCGAGGTGCTCAAAAATATCTGAACACGTACCCTAACTCCCTGACAATAGAGGCGTGTTCAGATATTTGTGAGAGCCTCGGCCGCTCCGATATATCTGATGGCGACTGTACCATGTATCTAAGAAGTGAGGATGAGCTTTTGCTCCTTTGGCGGAAGGTGCGGTGATAAAAATGGTTTATGGTTTAAGAATTTATTTCTTCAAAAGAATATTACAATTCACTTATATAGAGAAATACAAACAAACATTATATACATTATTTACAGAGTGCACGAATAGCATAAAATATATTCTAAAAATTGCACGATTGCACCAAATCAAAATGTTGTTCGAAGCACTTCCCATTGATTGTACAGACAGTAGAACATGCAAAGAGAGCCAACACCGCTCCGAAGGCTAAGAGGTTCTAAGCCGTCAATAATTTATTAAATTTATCGACGTCTATTTAAATGACACCAAGGTTAATAAATTGTTTTTTTTTTTATCGTAATAACTTAATTGTGTTATTCCACTGTAATTTATTTTTGTAAACCCGTGTTGTATACAATAAAGTGTACAATAAGTTACTACTCCTACTTAATTGTATTATCTGGCTGATTTTAAATATTTTCAATAGATTGAACGATTTCTAACACTTATTTTACGATTGCTCATATGACCCAGATAGCAGTGACGTCAGCGACGTCATAACGACGTTATTATGGCGTCATAATGACGTCGCTAACGTCATAATGACGTATAAATGCTGTTAGGGGACTTCTTTAAATAAATACCTAGATACATATTGTAAAACTAAAATGCCGATAACATCAGTTTAGAAAGTAAACAAAATCTTTTTTATACATCTATTTAAAACTTAGTTTTTAAAGCCGTCACAATATGATGTAATATAAGAATATATTACGTATAAATAATTACTACAAACATAAGGAAATACGAAAATGTTTTTTATTAAAACTTAAATTGCGATATAAAATGTACGTATACACTAATTATTGTAGTCAATTAGGACTGCGAACTTTGTGATAATTAAATAAAAATAAAATATTATAAATATTTATGGTGTTTTTGTACCTATAACAACCCGTACTTACATTTTCTTACGTGTAGGCCACCAACGAAGGAAATACAACGGAAATAATTCGTGTATGTATAAGCAAATTTTGGCATAGTTGTAGCGAATGGTGTATTAAACAAGATACTAAAAGTACTGCCTTTTACCAATAAAACATCTGAATCTAAATCTGAATCTGACTGGAGGGTGGGGGTGAAGCTAACGGGTAGGAGGGGTTTTTAGGGTCCCTTTTTTAAGTTTTTCAGAAATAACTCGTTAACGGTGGAGGCCCATAGCAAAAAATGTGGCTGAGGCGTAACCACAGAATAAGTAATAGTACTCACGTACAGAAAAGAAACTTCCTGCAAAAGCGAAGTTTGATAGCGATTCAGGGACGAATCATGCTGTCCCTTTCTAATGGCACTATCCCTTACGGCTATTTAGGGTTGTCAAAATTCAAGTCATTATCTTTATTATCTGTGGTCGCACACGCAACTCTAGGAACGTCAAGTTGTGCCAACCCTTACATGGGGCATTTTCTATGAAAAGGGACCTTATTGTCGATGGCGCTTACGCCGCACAGCATCGCGCGGCATTGTATTTATATCGGAGCATCGTTTATAATGGCGTAAGCGCCATCGACAATAAGGACCCTTTTTATAGAAAATACCACATATTTGCTCGGAGCAATGCTGAGCCAAACGGAGCCGAGAATGCCCGAACAGGTTCGCTCCCCGGCGTAACTGCTTATTTCACGCCCAAAAAAATAAAACACTGCGTTCAATTCAAAAAGTTAGGGAAAATAACGAGCCCTCGTAATTTCCGGAAAACGGAAAGTTTGTTATAAACAGGAAGCTGTTGGATTACGTGACCTTTGCTGTACAACAATAATTGTAGGATTATTTATAGCTTGTTTAAAGCATAGTAGGGTGAGGTAGGATGCAAAGTTTCGTTGACAGAACGACAAAAATTGCCTTTATTTTTTTACGTCCTACTCATGGAGACTATATAAAGGAGCCAAATCTCTATGTATGAAAAGTGTCCATCAAAAAGCAGTAATTAGGCGGCGCCACCATACACCGAAATACTATCAAAAACAACCTACGTAATTTGGTCGGGTTATTTGTTGCCTTATATGGTTCATATTATACTCATGTCCCAGAGCCTAACTAGCGCCACCGGAGAGATTAGGAACTATTATTTACAGCTGAAAGCTGGTCACTTTTGCAATAGTTCTGCCATAAGAGATTGCATGTCGTCCTTTCTATACCGTCCATAGTCCTACTGCGTCCGAATTTGCCGCCCCTAATTGCAGGCTACATTGCAATAAAAATAATAAAATTATTATTCTTCTAATTAATTGCGTTTAGTAAGGACCTAACGAAAAGCAATCTTTAGGCCGTTCCATCGGTTTGCCGCTGTCTCTGTCACATTTCGCAAGAAAGAACGGGAAAGAGCATGCGCGCCAAGTGTCCATTTTGATCGAATTTTGTTGATTTTTATTTATTTTAAAAACGTTACCCTACAATAATACTAATACGCTATCAATATTACACTTTAAACAACACTAATGAGCTAAAACAAGAAATGAGTCACGAGACATGTTACCAATAATGGCGGTCGACGAATAACCGAAGTTTCTGTAAGTTTTAAACATCGACTTAAGTTACCTACATTTAAAACCTTCGTTTTGTCATTTTGCTGGGACGTCAGTTAGCCGTGACCACGACCAGTGAAACCCTGTGTCGAAATGTCGGTTATTATAGGTAACAAAATGAATTCGCGATAGACCCAATTATAAATGTGATTTAATATATCCACTAAAGTTCTTCTGAACATTAATAATTTCATATCCTTCTGTTTATAAATACCTATTTGATAATACTTATATCGCGAAAACCTCAAGTAGGTATCAAAGAACCTTGAGCCCACGGATTTCGGTAACACTTTATCAGGTTTGTTGAAGTACAAAGGTTTTATCACAAAAGAAGCGACACGGATCTTTGGGTTTCCTCGACCTATTCTAAGAATTTTCGAAATATCTTTTGTAACGGCGAAATTCAACCTTGGGATTATACTATCAAGGTTCAATTCTGAAGAAATGAAAATAACGGTGTCGTTTATTTAGGGAGAAAAAGATATTTGATCGCTCGTATAGTTCTTAAGTTTGATCTAATACAAATCTTTTAGGGCGTAGCGACCGATATTTTACTAGATATGCGATTCTAGGTCTTATGTATAAAGGGATTAGCAATATTACCTACTGCGTGTTAAACTACTTACAACATTCCAGTTTTTCCCACAGGTCTAGAATGTTACGTTATGTAACAGTCAAAATGGCAACTTAGTTCGGTACACCATACTAAATATATGGTGTACCGAACTTTTGATAACTTTGGTTGATACAAAGTATTTCACGCTGAGTGTACTTACAAGAATTCATGTCAAATATCAAAAGTGCAACCAGAATCGGAATGATGTGAAGTGTCATTTTAAGTATTGAATTTAGAAATAGTGATATAATGATATAATAATACATATGTGATTGCGTAAATTATTTGCTTTTTTAACGCTGCGTCTTACGTAGGCGAACACTCGCGAAATCGAAGCGAAGCGGCGCGGCGCGGCGGTCCCAAGGCGTTCGCGTTCGCAACGAGATCGCCGTAGGACACTTCTATAGGTATCAAATAAGCATAAATTTTAGGTCTGTGGTATCAAAGGATTGATCCACCCCGCTCCGCGCCGCTTCGCGTTCGCGTGTTGTTCGCCTACGTAGTATTTTTGCCGTTTTTTGCGTAATGGTACTACGGAACCTTTCGTGCGCGAGTCCGACTCGCACATGGCCGGTTTTTGTTGTCATACCTACCTCACATACAAAAAGATGACCTACTTTTTGTCGCGGTAGCCGATAATACTCATATTATGTTAACATATGTAGTCTATGTACCGACCCGTACAATGTTTTATGAGTATGTAGGTATTTATTTTATTATGTAAATCCAATATGGCCGTGTTTCGAGATGCGTGTTATATTATAATTAATTCAGTGTCACGCTCGGAGCGTCAGGCCTTTGACACACATTACGACAGGGTGTCTTTATGCATATGGCATTGTTGGAGATTCAGTGTAGGTAGTTTTTAAGAAATTTTATTACCCCGCCGTCCCTATTCACCCCGGTTTACAATTATATAAATATCTCACAAATCTGAAATCTTACAGATGTAGACGAACACGTCTTTTGTAAACTTAACTACCTAACCTTGTTTTACAATGAAACAATCCTGTAAATATTAAAAATCAGCTTTCAAGTTGGAACATTACTTCGCACAAAAGGCATTTTTCAAGTTGTTAGCTCATTTATTTACTTCACTCTTTGAACGAAGTAGTCTCGTCATAAAATGCGAAGTGCGGGCGTGCTCGTTTTTAATAATTTTTAGGGTTCCGTACCCAAAGGGTAAAAACGGGACCCTATTACTAAGACTCCGCTGTCCGTCTGTCCGTCTGTCTGTCACCAGTCTATATCTCATGATCCGTGATAGCTAGACAGTTGAAATTTTCACAGATGATGTATTTCTGTTGCCGCCATCACAACAAATACTAAAAACAGAATAAAATAAATATTTAAGTGGGGATTTTTTTGCCGGTTTTTGCGAAATGGTACTGAACCCTTCGTGCGCGACTCCGACTCGCACTTGGCCGGTTTTTTAATACTTTTACTTTTTATGTACTTTACTGCACTAGTGCGGTAGTTAGCACTTTACGTGCCTATGTCTAAAATTTAAAGGGCCATAAATGTAAAAGTTGTAGTTAGTTTGGGTGAAACATGTACCTACAGTTGCAATTTCGGTAGTCCAATAAAGATAAAGATAGTTTATTATTCAAGTAGGCATATTAGAATGCGCTTATGAACGTCAAATAAAGCTACGCCGGCTCTAACCTTACACCTCTGCCTCGAGAAGATTTAAATCCCCCCCTCAAATGGAGGAGGGTATCCCAATATGGGACCGGCAACAAACTCGGCGAGACACATCTTTTCAAAACATTACATTACATCTTATAATTAACAGGCATTACTATAGAATTCATGCAATTGCATACAGTAGGTACTTTTCTTTATAGAAATTTGATTTAAAAATATATATGTACATCAAATCATACATATAATATCTATGTCTTGTACCAGTTTTTATTACCTACTATTAGAAATTGTAATACAAAGAAATTAAAGCGAGTACAAGTGTTTCATACAAAACTTCTACTTGCTCTTTTATGTTAACATAAATATTCATGTCAAGTATCGTGTAACTTAGCGAGTCGTTTTTAAATGAGAGCGTTACTTCAATTGTATGGGAGCGGCTTTTTGGCGGTGGGTTTGGGTGATTCTTAAGGAACAAGATAAAATGTTACTGTTTCTAATATTAACTAACCCTTGGAGTCGCTCGTCCCATATCCGTCCCTAGGTATAGTAGGTATTCGGACTTTCAATGACAATTTACATTTTAAATTTGGCACTTGGCCGTTGCATTCGTGTTTTGATTCAGTAAGTATTTTTGGAAATAATTGCTTCGAAAGTCAAAATTTTTGTACTGTCGGAAGATACGGTATCCCCTATTAGACGTAGTCCGACACGCACTTGACCGGTTTTACTTTTCGATTTGTTGATTTTGTCGATAAACAATCAATTGCATGTATTTCAATTTCAAATTAAATGTAGTAGGTATAGGTATCAATAGTCAAAGTACTAAAGCGGGGATGAATAATGAATATCTAGTCATCCATGAAGACCTGCAACATCAGAGGGGTTGCAACCAAAGGGTTGCCGGCCTTTAAAATGGGAGTATGCTCTTTTCTTAAAGGTTTGAAGTTCGTGTCGGTCCGGATATACCGCGGGCGACAAGTTCATTCCACAGATTAGCTGTGCGAGGCGGGAAGTTTCTGGAGAAACATTTCTGTCATTTCTGTCACCCACAGATACCTACATTTTTACAAGGATAATGTTTTTAAAAGAAACCTAATAGCTTTTCTTACCGAGAAAGCATCTATTATAGAATTTTTGACTGAATTACTTAATTAAGATTTACTGCATGACATAACCCTGTTTTGACTATTATTGTTTCTCTGTGATATTATGATTAGTGTGTATTTTTATTGAATTTGTATGCCAATAGGCACGACATAGTGATACTGAAATATTTATTTAACATATTGTAGCTTACCTATGTTGAACAAATAAATCTTTGAATCTTTACTTTTCGATATGTTGATTTGGAGATAAACAATTTTCAATTTGGCTAGGGTCCCTTAAACGTATTTAGTATCAATAGTCAAAGTTACCATTTAAAAGTGACGTCCAAACAGCTGCTAAAACTATCAAAAGCCCAAAATTAAGAATTCAAGTCGTCCCATACTAACGAGGGGATGAATATTCAGGCTGACCGTGTAAGTCTCTTGTTCCAATCAAGGCGAACAGTAAACCACCTACGACACGAAGCTTCGACCAATCTCGCCTTGCTTTACCCCTTTTTTTCGGGTTCCGTACCCAAGGGTAAAAACGGGACCCTATTATTAGTAATCCGTCCGTCAATCTCGCCTTGCTTTACCCCGTTTTTTTACAGTCCCGTACCCAAACGGTAAAAACGGGACCCTACCCTACATACCTGATTGTGGGCGCACAACTATTTAAATCTGATCAGTCTACTACTACACTAGTTCCACAAATAGTTAAACAGCTTGCTGAAAATTAGAAATGTAACTTTATTTGCTTGAACTATTTGATGGAATAGATAAACATAAACAACAACAATGGGCACGACTGAAATATACTATTAGGGGAGTATAGTTAAATGAAACTTAAGTACATTTATATATAAAATACATTTATTTTAGTTCATTTTGAAATCAAAATGCTGGCATTTACATCTCATACACTCGTGCATTTGCCTACATAGTTCTGACTTGTCCGTATTTAAACTTAAACACAGTAAACAAATTGACGTGTTTTCGTTATTTTTTGCAATCAAGCTAACTTTATCCTTTCAAGGATTTGGTTAGTCTGCCCTTACAAATATTATAGTTTTTGTGTTAATATTTTCATGAAATTTGCTTTAGATTAAAACGTGTAAAAGTTAAATATAAAAATTACAAATTTGCGTGCGCTCTCTCTTAAATTCTTAGTTTAAGTTTGTTCAAGAAATGGGTCCAGTCTGGTCCGGTCGTTGAGAATAATATACAGGTACTAAATAATTATTTATGTGTTCCAACGCAACCTCTTATACATATGTAACGAGAAGTCACATTAAGATTCCATTAAGACTCGCCAGATGTGTCAGACGTATCCAGTCAAGATTAAATTATAGTAGGTATTTTAACCTTTACCTTTTTGGGTAGATTTAACAGTGGTAAGACGTTTTGTAAAAACGTTTACTCACTTGCTAATTCAGTATTGTATTTATGGATGGTATAGAAAGGATGCCAATCTCTTATGGCAGAATTGTTGCAAAAGTGACCGCTTTCAGCTTGAAATAATAGTTCCTAATCTCTCCGGTGGCGCTAGTTGGGCTCTGGGACATGAGTATAACATGAACCATGTAAGGCAACAAATAACCCGACCAAATTACGTACTAGGTTGTTTTTGATAGTATTTCGGTGTATGGTGGCGCCGCCTAATTACTGTTTTTTGATGGACACTTTTCGTACATAGAGATTTGGCGCCTTTATATAGTCTCCATAATTGTATTATAACTATAAATTAACAGTTGAGAAATGTTCGTTTAGTAATAACTTATGTACTTAACTATATTTTTATGAAGCAGAAACGTCTGTGAGCATTACTCCTTACATTACTCATTTTTATAAAAAATTTAATTTAAATTAGGAAAAATGGAAAAAAAAAACCACCTCCGGTAGGACTCGAACCTGCGACCATTGGAACACCGGTCCAATCGCTTCTCAAGCAATCTGTTAAGTTAAGATCAATTCTTACTGGTAGATTTTGCCATACGCCACCCTTAAGGTGTTGAGGGAAGGGATGGAAAAATTCGCACACATCTATTAGGCCTCCGTGGCTCAGTTGGCAGAAGAAAAATACCTATGTACGTACTTACTTACTTCGTCGATTTGCATATTATAGTAAAGGTAAATTAATATATTTAACCAGTTTATTAAGAAAACAAGCGGCTTTAAGATTATACTAATATAACACTATAAAAAGGCAAGCCAAAAAAAATCAGGCTCGTGAAGTCGAAAAATGGGTCCGAATGTCCCTTACGTAACGATGGAATAACGTTTAGTAATAAAAAAAAGTATTGTCCCAGTGTGGCTTTTAAATGCACTGAGGCTAAAATCAAATTGAAAAAAATCTTTAATGCCTCATGTAAAGAAAACTAAATTTAAGTGCAAGTTAATTTGAACCAAAAGTTCCACAAAAGCATAAAATAATGTGCTGTAAATTAGCCTAAGTGGGGTCGCAATTATATTCCGTTCCTGAGCTTTGTTCCAAATGCTTACCACACAAAAGCGAATAGAAAAATCAAACAAGTTAGTACAAAAATAAGATTCTAGTTTTTCCATAACTGCAAATAAAGAATTTACTTACTTACGCCTGCTTGCTTGCTTAAATTGCTTCCCTCGTCCTGGAATCGAACCTACTAAAAATTAAAAAAATACTAAATATTCGATTTCATGGACATTTTGTATAGTCAAGTGTAAAAATATGGGTGCACTCATCATACTCAAAAATATGTCCCATATAGCCCTTATGTTAGCGTATTAAAAACTATGGGACATATTTTTGAGTAAGTTGTATGCACCCATATTTTTACACTTGACTGTACGACAGACGACTGTTGTCTTGGAGAAATTTTAACATTAACATAACTGTATCGTCGACTAGTGAAATAAAATAGCAGTTTTTTATTTTATTTTTAGTCGGCTCAATTCCCATACAAGCGAAAAAAAAACTGTGAATGCAGTTTTGTTTATTTTGAAAAATTTAAGGCACTTTCCCTCCAGGGGCCATTATTTTTTCCACACTATATATATGAGAGCCAAACGAAACAGAACACTGATATTGACACTTAATTACGTGTTGAATTTGTGCACCATAGTTCTGTTGGAGTCCTGTACCTGTACCCGTACCACGAGTCACTGACAGTGTCCACACTGACATAACGCTCTACGCGTAATTTACTTTTTACATCACCTATTCGAAAATGGGCTTTTTCTTCCTCGCTAGGAGGGATCAATGTAACACTTTTCTTCCCTGCTAGGAGGGATCAAAGTGGCGATTTTCTGTTCAAGGACACAATTTTATTTCTTTTTTACATACTATTTTTTTAGGTTAAATTATATTTCGGAACATAATTATTTCCTCATAGGTGATGTGAAAAGCAGTATGTGTCACATATAGCAAAATTATTTCCACCTTTGGGCGTTACGACTTGAATCCCTCACTACGCTCAGGATTCTATTTTAGAATCCCTCGCTACGATCAGGATTCAATTATAGAATCCTTCGCTTCGTTCAGGATCCAATACGCCCTCGCCGTAATAAATATGTCATTTTGCTCCCTTGTGACACAATCTACTATTCTGTACATCTCGCTTGCACTAGAAGCGCTGGTGGCCTAGCGGTAAAGCGTCCGACTTGCAATCCGGAGGTCGCGGGTTCAAACCCCGGCTCGTACCAATGAGTTTTTCGGATCTTGTGCACGAAATATCATTTGATATTTACCAGTCGCTTTTCGGTGAACGAATACATCGTGAGGAAACCGGAGTAATCGCAACAAGGCCTAGTTTCCACTCTGGGTTGGAAGGTCAGATGGCAGTCGCTTTCGTAAAAACTAGTGCCTACGCCAATTCTTGGGATTAGTTACCAAGCGGACACCAGGCTCCCATGAGCCGTGGCAAAAATGCCGGGACAACGCGAGAAAGATGATGACATCTCGCTTGCACTAATATGTCAGTACGAGCGAGATGCATATTAGAAAGTAATTTACGTAGACGTTAGCGTATATGTCAGTGTTGACACTGTCAGTGACTCGTGGTACGCGTACTGGACTTTCTTGACTTCCGCCTTCGGCAAGCAGTTGTAATGTCACCTGGAGTTTGTGTTCTGTATTTTTTGTCCTCAGCCATTAGGGGTTGATTAACTGAGGCCAGTTTTTCCTGAATCGTTTTTTAATGCTCGAATTACTGTCCTCAAACATTACCTTTTCATTTACCTGTTTACTTAAGGAAAGGCGTTTTTAGGGTTCCGTAACTCAAAAGGAAAAAACGGAACCCTTATAGGATCACTCGTGCGTCTGTCTGTCCGTCTGTCACAGCCTATTTTTTTTCGAAAGTACTGGACCAATTAAGTTGAAATTTTATACACACATGTAAGTTTGTAACCCAAAGACAAATGTATTAATGTAAACAAATGAATACATAGGGCCACTTTTGGGGGGTAAATGAGAAAATTTAAAAATAAAGTTTTTAAAACTATATCGTATTACATATCAAACGAAAGAGCTCGTTGTCAAAATGTCAAATATATTTTTTTGTAATTTTAAAATAAATAGTTTAGAGTTATTTAAGAAAATAGGCAAAAAATTACCATTCCCCCCCTTTATCTCCGATTCTACTGGGTCTAAAATTTTGAAAAAATTACACAAAATAGTTATTTACCTATGGATCACAGGAAAACCTATTAGAAATGTGCAGTCAAGCGTGAGTCGGACTTAATTACTTAGTTTTTGATCCGACCCCTACGGATTTTTTTAAAGACATTTCACTAACGTTTCACATAAAAAATACATTGTTAAAAATTGTGTAATGTACGGAACCCTTGGAACGCGAGTCCGACTCGCACTTGGCCGGTCTTTTTATTTTGATTGCTTCCTAAACGTGGTGTACGGTCTAAATATACCGGGTGGCGCCTAAAACATAGGCAAAAAATTAAACAGTAGGGTACTCAACTAGGGCTAGGGAACAAGGAGAGCTCTAAGGAGGCGGATTACATGAATATTTCCAAATAACTTTAAAAACCAATTTAATGTCGTAATAAAAATAACGTAATGACAACTGTGGCTGTACGTCTTTTTTACTATGAAGGAGAGACTTTTTGCGATAACTCTAAAACGGCTGAACTGATCATGTTCGCTATAGTTTTTATTTAATGTCTTTCTTAAGGTATATCTACGATTTTTTTCATATTTTTTGGAACCATGGTTCAAAAGTTACAGGGGGGACACGGCGATTTTTTCCGAATATATTAAATTTATCAAAAAATTATTTCTGAGGACCCCTATTAGTTTTGAAATACCTATCCAACAATACCCCACACTATAGGGTTAAAGCGAAACCCCCCCCACTTTGCGTGTAAGGGAGGTACCCTAAAAAAATTTGGCTACTAAAATAATGAGGCTTTTACCTTCGTCTTAGTCGAGTAAAAATCACAGTGGGAATACAGGCAGCCCGTTGCATACTCTAAAAGCATGCTTAGGTAAGTACCAACTGTGTTTTAACAATGAAACGTGCTACCGCCTGCGATCTCAGGGCTTTAGAAAGCTGCAGGCGTATTATCTTATAAATATATAATATTAATAATAACTGAACGGCCGACTTCGGCCACGGCGACTGATGTCAACTCCGTTGCTGTCGCTGGTGTGCTCGCAAGTGGATGATTAACATAGCCTAACCTAACCTAATTATGGATCATGTAAACAGTTCTGAAATGAAGCATTTTTATTTTTATTGCGGACATGAGCACACCATTAACAAAGTTATAGGGTATTGCCGCGGGTGGTCTGATTTTTAGGGTTCCGTCCCCAAAGGGTAAAACGTGACCCTATTACTAAGACTCCGCTGTCCGTCTGTCCGTCTGTCTGTCACCAGGCTGTATCTCATGAACCGTGATAGCTAGACAGTTCAAATTTTCACAGATGATGTGTCTGTTGCCGCTATAACAACAAATACTAAAAAGTACGAAACCCTCGGTGCGCAAGTCCGACTCGCACTTGGCCGGTTTTTTATTCTATCGCGCTTGGCATACCTAGAGTCCTAGGTCCTAGATAAATAATGTATGTGTGGAAGAATTTATATTGCCATCGGGAATAATTAATGGACCGCGAGCCACGAACAACAGAGGGTCTAGGGGTCTACCCTGAACCTCGTTCGACGTGTTGCCTCCCTGTCAGACTTACGTACGAATTTACAAGTGCGACAGAGAGGCAACACGTCGATCGTGGTTCGCGGCAGATTTCAATGACCAATAGCCTCCCGGCAAAAAACTCGTAAAGTGGTTAAGGGAGATGTGTAATGAATTCTAGTGGACGTCAGCTGGGCGTTTTATAAAATAAACTAGCGACCCGCCCCGGCTTCGCACGGGTAGTTCAACTAATTTGCACAAAACCTTTACAAATTATACAGATAAACCTTCCTCTTGAATACAAATACAAAAACAAAAACCGCATCAAAATCCGTTGCGTAGTTTTAAAGATCTAAGCAGACATAGGGACAGACGGACGGACAGACAGCAGAAAGCGACTTTGTTTTATACTATGTAGTGTGATAGTGATATTTGAACTTGATTCTTTCAAATCTGGACATTCTTGGGCTCATTCTTCTCAGAATCGAGCATTCTCTATCCTGCCTTTAAAAAAAATGTCCCAAAATGTCCATTCCATTACGTCACGTATGTACAATTTTCATACAAATTTTGGGTTATTTTTTTATCATCAGGATTGATTATGCTAGTGATTCTGAGTTAAAAGAACCCAAAAACACTAGGATCTGTCAGAATCAGGTTTTCAATATGTATTTTAGAAAAATACCTATTAATACAGGGATCTTTTTGTTAAGCTATCAGAGAATGGTAGACACTTGACGCGTAGTTGGATCCGTTACTTTTGGTGCTGACTGTAGTTACAAAAAATAACACCTACTTTCCAAAACGAAGGATCTACTGTACAGTCGAAGGCAAAAATATCGATCCAGACAAATGGCTCAAAAATATGTGAACACGACTTTGTTGTCTAAGGTGAGTAAGGTGTGAGAGCGAAAGCTTACACATAATTTTGAAACTGGGAATGTAAATATATTTATACCCTTGACTGTACCCCTAGTGGCCGTAGCCGCCTTTCAAGTGGCATACGTCATTTTTAAGTTGTTGGAATTTCGATTTGATTTTATTTAATCAAATTTCAAATTTAAATGACATAAATTGTCCGAAAGCCGGTTCCTGCCACTTCAAGGGCTAGTCAAGGGCCTGACACTCTTTGATAGAGAAAGATAGTCTTATCGCGATTCCTATAAGAGGAAAGAGAAAATAGTGCCATGCTTCACCGACCGGGCATTTTTTCATGGTCGGGTTATGGCATCATGTGGGCATCATAGCTAGGAGGCTATGGCGAAATACCGAAATTTATAAAAGTGAAAGAGAAAAGCCATTGAACATGCAAACCGGATAAATTGCGTATTATTGGTATGCTTGTATATACTATCCCCCTTATTCATAAACGTCTACTAAAGTTGACAAGCCGCTAATAAGCGTATGTCCCTTTCCATCATACCAATACGTCGGAAAGGGACAAACGATTATTAGCGGCTTGTCAACTTTAGAGTAGACGTTTATGAATAAGGGGTATGTCTATGGGGCTAGTGTAAATTTCATTCGATAGCGTACGAAGGGGTTTGAGTTTCCAAAACGTCCCGCTTGGCGCGCTGTTTAACTTCCCACACAAAATGAGAACACAAACGCGTACGTCCACCACGCTATTGAATAAAATTTACACTAGGTGTTCTATTATTCACAGGCTTTTACGAAAGGCGCCTGAAGCGACAAAGTTTTGGGGGCAATTTGGCAATATTGGCACGGCTAGGCACTTTAGGTTTTATTGAAAAAGATTCTTTTTTTCCTTAGACTTTTTCAACGCCCGTCGATCTTATTGAATTTTGTTACATATTTCGGAAAGTCGTCGAAATTAGAATTGATAGGAATAAGAAGATAAGAGTCATAAGGTTTGGGTGTTTTTGTAGTTACTTGAAGGACTTTGTATGGCGGGAAGTGTAGTGTGATTGATTCATGAAAGCTTACACCGACTTAAAATGTACCTATAGGTGCCTATAGTAGCTTGAAAACGACACATTTTCTTCCCGAATTGCTCTGAAATGGGAATTCGCCATTTCCTTAAACTTAAAAGATTGTGGACTAATAAAGCAGTGGTACCTTCTTTTCTGGTTGTATCTATATTATTGTCTCTTTAGCTTCTGAAAATGTTATAAAGAAATAAATGTTATAAAGAAAGGGATATGTATGTTAAGAGTTTTCTTTAAGAAAGGGAGCCTATTTCGGCTAACAAACTGCTATACAGTTTGGCAGAGGTTGAACCTATTTGATTTTTTTTTCTACGAAAGAAAAACATAGATTAGATTAGATATATTTATTTCACAACACAATATAATCTTTATAAGAATCTACATAGTGATTGTCAAAAATAAATTTAAATAAAAGCAAAATAATCCAAATTAATTAATTTCACTAATTATACATTATATACACACATTACATTTCATTACATTATCAGATATTATGATTATATGGCATATGTGTCATCTTCAATCAAAAGGGTACTTATTGTCGGTATTGAGTTTTTGCTATTAGCATATAGTTCAAAACATGCTCTTTTAAATGCAAAAAGAATCAGAACTCTAAGTTCCGTACTTATTTTTCAGATTTTTTGAAAATTCATCATGTAAATGTACAGTTTTGAGATATTCGATGTTAAAGTTTGAAAGTTTAAAATAGCAAGTTCTAGTGCGAAGTTATGGAGATAGCGGTTTATAATGTTCCTTAATCATTACTCCTAAACAAATGACATTGAATCTCTAATATAATACATATAATTGAGATATCGCACTGATGTATTGGTGCGATAGAGAGGGAACGCTATCGAGTTCGGGCAGATGCTAACGTAAATGTCAAATGCCAATTCGTGGTAGCCGTGCTAGTCATCACCCAGTATCTCTAAGAACAGAGACCTAGAACGAGCAAAACACAAGCAAATGACTACATCCTGTGTTTGTCGGGTGCCAAATAGCACCGGAACCCACAGCCTGTGTAAGTTATTACTTGTATTTCCACCCAGGAAACGACTTACGCAGCATCCTATAAGCGAACAACTCGCGAACGCGAAGCGAAGCGGTGCGGCGCGGCGCGGCGGACCCACGGCGTTCGCGTTCGCAACGAGATCGCCCACGTAGGACACTTCTATAGGTATCAAAGGATTGATTCACTGCCTCCGCATCGCGGTCGCGTTGTTCGCCTACGTAGTAGGCTGCGTTAGTTGCGAAACAGTGAAGAACGAAAACCGCCGTCGCATCGCTCGCTCCGAAGCTTGAGCTCAAAACCCAAAATCAAAACCATACCAAGTGTCCAGCACAAATAGAAGATCGTCTGTCGACTCCAGACTATGAAGTTGCTGCTTTCATCATCGAAGGAACCAAGATCAGGGGCCTCTACCACGTCATCGGGTCAGTCCCAAATTACGGTCTATGCTAGACTATCAACTACATTTCCCCAACATACTTGTGTTTCGTAAGAACCCAACGCAACCCTGTCACCGCTAAAAACGTCAACTGACACGCTCCGATGCAGTATCAACCTTCATGCATTACGATAAAATTTACAATGGCTCGCTGTACAAGTAGGTATATAATTAGGCTTGGCGTTCAAAGAACTGAACTAGAGAGCGCCATGAATTTTACGGCGCTTACGACGTTTTGGTCGTGTGGTGACGTTTTGGTGGTGGTTTGGTGTGTGGTGGTGGTGTGGTGTGGTATCATGGTGTGGTGTGTTACCTATAGGTTGTGATTTGATTGCAACAATTTCATTGTTTAGTATGGCTTTTCTATAGTAGTAATAATATCTCAATGGTTCAAAGAAAACTTGCTTTGCCGGTCTAAGTAGCGACACGAAGCCGCCGCCGATAGATATACAAGGCTGGCAAAACCTTAGGTCCATCCACAGTTCCACACGCAACTGTGGAACAGTGAGTAACTATTAGGAAACTTAATAAATGTTACCTTGTTGCTCCACAAAAGTTAACTGCGGTGTGGATGCACCTTTTTACTCTGAGGCAAGTAAGTATTTATGGTAACTTTTCTCCAAAAAATAAATCGCAAAATACCTACATTTATTGGCGTTGAAACTCTAGGTCCATGGGGTCCCGCGCAAAAGTTTTTTGTAAAAATCGCGAAGCGTCTAAGACGTAACTGGTGACCGAAGAGCTGGCTTCCTCACACAACGTATCAGCATTGCGATACAGCGAGGAAATGCCGCCAGCATCCTTGGCCTCAAGGGCCTATTTCAGATTTAAGCTAGTTATTCATTTATTTTAGTATTTGTACAGTTACTTTAATACCTTTGTATATATCAATTATGTAAATATATTACGAAATTTTATTTTTATTACTTCGTCTTCCTTCGTACATTAAGAATCTCGAGGTTCATATTAATATTTTCATAAAAGGTTTTATAAACAGTCAATAACAATTGCAAAAACGTTGCTTCTATTCAGTTATAGATTACCGCCAGATAGTAAAAGTGGACCGAATTAAACAGTGGCTGTAAAACCGCACCCGTAAAATGTACAAAGTTATTTAATAACACTTGAGTTTACAAATTTAAGTAAACACTTGTTAAAGCGTCAAAATGACCAACTTCTGTTTTATTTTAATTAGTTACATATTTAGTCGACTGCAAAGATAACTTGGTCTGAACTAGTGGTCTAATTACAAATATTACAATTTGAATTTGCAGACGCTCTTATTGGCTGTCGAAAATAAGGCTGTGGCTACTTAATTAGTAGCTACATAAGCGTAGTAGTTTAGTATCGAACCGAGTAAAAAACGTTTGGGAAAACGGGCGTCTTTTCTGTGGTCTGTGGACATTACAAAAGTAAAAGATTTAGGTAAATAATATTGTCTTCGGTTACCGCGATAGTTACTCATAAAATAATACTATGAAACCCGGATTATATCGCGTACGTCGCGATGTAGTATAAATTAATTATACGCGATATAATCTGTTTTCATAATTTTATTTCATGACTTAGATACAGTTTTATAAGACTGATCATACACATTTTATTTAAGAAGAAGAAGGCTGTAACATGCTTTTGAGGATAAAGTACGAAGATTAGTTTTTGAAGTCCATCTATTATATGATGTATTTAAAGTATTTATATAGGTATAGGTACTACAGGAAAGCCGCAAAACCTTAACTCAAACTATATTTTTTTTGCATTAGAAAAAGAGTAAACAATCTTGACGTGTAATTTAATTAAAAAATGCTTTTAAAATAAATTACATTTTTTAAAGGCCCTGTACGCCAAAAATGTCTTACATCATAGTAGAAGTTGTTCAGTATGACCTACATATTCACCTCTCAGAGTATGGTCAGACATAACAAAATTAATCTTTAGGTATGTATTAAACAATGACAATTAAGCTTCCCAATTCTGGTGAACGCTTAAAGTGTGACTCCAGCCTTAAGTCCCAAAAGTTGATTTCCAATAACCATCCTACCTTAAACGTGGAGACTGTAGAGTAGCGGTTTCACGTCACATTTCAGGAATAGAAACTTTATTATAAGATTTTCTTTTTAAATGCGAAATTATTTTTACGCACGATTTGCGTTTTTTTATCTATCTAGCATATCTTTTTTATCTATCTAACATAGTTTTAAGTTCCTGCATGTTCGACTAACCTGTTATGGATTTCTGTGGAGTCTTAGTAATAGGGTCCCGTTTTTACCCTTGGGGCACGGAACCCTACAAACAACATTACTTGCCCCTTGTAAAAAAACTATTTCTAAAGTTTTTTCTATTACCCTCACAAATATCCAATAATGTTATTTTACCGAAAATTAAAAAAAAAATGTGTATTATCAGTAAAAAAAATTAAAATTTTAATGTATGGAGAAAAAAACTATTCACTGCAAACGCGAACGCCGTGGGCCCGCCGCGCCGCGCCGCTTCGCTTCGCGTTCGCGTGTGTTCGCTTACGTAAGACATGGTAAGACGCAGCGTAAATTGATTCAGTTATGGCCGAATCAGAGCAAACAATCCAATGCCGAGACAATAGACGCTATTTGGGTCAATTTTAATGATACTATTTGATGCAATATTGTTTGGGTTAAGGCGCAGTTCACAATTATTTATTGTTGATTATAATAAAGTATATTTCGTAAAAAAGAAAATTGTATCTACATTCTGAATCAAAAGTAGGTACTGGCTACGGAAAATGAAGAACTAAAAAATTACTTTTTTAAATTGTTAGATTGCCTTGGAGTAAATTTATCACGGAAAATTTATAAGGACAAACACAGGACACAGCAAAATACTACATTTTTACCCACTTATAAAAACAAAAAAATATATTTTTTCTAAAAAATCCGCAGTAGTTAATATTTTTTTAAGTAACTTATTCGTAGTGTGTTTGTAATTACAAACATTTGGAAAAACAACGCAAGGGAGATGTTAAATTAAGGGTCATGTAATGTTGCATGATAATAGATCATTATTATTACGTACATTTAAAGCACGTTTTTTTCTGATATCATAAAACCCTCACAAAAAAATAACCTTTGTAAAAAAACTTACTTTAAAGAAATAAACAGCTTGAAACATTTCTCCCATCCGTATTTTATTAAGCAAAATGTACTCAGTGAGCATATTTGGCTAAATAAAATACGGATGGGAGAAATTTTTCAACAAGCTATGTATTTGTGAGCATAGCTCACAAATAACAACTCCCTAGGTGCATAACACTCGCCCTATATCCGGTTTTATTTTACCTACATGTATTTTTCTTTAAATTACATCTTATTCGCAGGTCGTTTCACCACAGTATAGAGACAATGACAGTAATCTATCACCGGTCCAAGAATGCTCATCGATCAAAACGTTCATCGTTAGAATTTAAGACACAACAAATGCTCGTGTGTTAGTTACATTATGTTGTTAAATGAGGCACGTTATCCTTGTCTTACAATGTACTACAATGGGAAGAATCTCAGAGGAAATAGTTTTCTAATACTTAGTCAAATTCAAGACGCAAGACGGAGGTGCAAGACGTCGGATACGTCATTAACAAACTAAAATGGAGCTGGGCGGGACATGTTGCCAGGCCGAGTGATGGCAGGTGGGCCAAAATGTTAACGGAATGACGGCCGCTCTCAGACGAAAGGAGTGCCTGGCGTCCGTTGGATGGACGACATTCGTAAGATTGCGGGTCACTTCTGGGTGAGATTGGCTTAGGACCGGGATAAGTGGCCTACTAGAAGAGGCCTATGCTCAGCAGTGGGCGGTAATAGGCTGATTTTTATTTTTTTATTTTATTGATGCAAAAAATATTATATGATGATGAGTCAAGTTCAAGTGTGTAGCATGTGTGCGGGTATTTTTAATTTATACCCAAAGGTAAACATCAAATGATATTTCATCCACACCCAAGAAATACTGATTGATAAATGAGAGGCGCGGGAGCCGCTCGACTCCTAGCGGTTTTTATAAGATGTAATACTGTATACGAATTGTACTCTGGTTCCGCCATCTATTTTCCTTTACATCGGCCTCTTCGTTGCCATCTTGAATGTTTCCGGAAAGCACCCAATTTAAGCCCATCGTTCTGAATGTATTTTATCAGCTTAAGCAATTTTCGCATTCTACGATATCGTATTTAATTAAATGAAATCTTTCGCATTGCATTTGATTAGGATATTGAGTCTTATTTCGTTCAAAATGTTATAGGTAGGTGTAGTCTACACCTAAAGCTGCTGATGTGATGACACAGTCGGTAACGTTATAAAATTACTTCTGTTTGCAAGCGCAACTTAAGTATGACTCACGTATGTGATAATCAAATAGTATTATTTGATTATGATATTATTTGCAATAATAATTACTTTATAAAATACAGTGAAGTTTATGAGTTGTGTGACAATGATCCTTCTATGATCCCTTGTAGCACCAAGTAGTATTAGATACCTATGTGCAAAAAGTAGTAACTATTGTAAGTTTCTACGTTTTGTTGTATAGGTATATACTAAACACATAATGGTTACGTTATCAATTATAAACTCAAATATTACTTCATTATGTACAATAATAAAATTTCAGTTTATAATTTACATAGTAGTGTGACTACTTAAAACAACACGAATCTTAATACATAATAAAACAATTTAATTTATTCCCTAGTTGTAACATTATCGAATTTCAGCAATAACGATCTTCCCCTTAAGCAATGAACTCATCAGCGCATGGCAAAGTCATATAGTCTTAACATTGAACTAGTATGACGTTCTTATATAAATAATTATAAAACATGACTATCATAGCACGCAACGGACTCAATACAGTGCCATAATTGTTCACAACTAGTCGCACTAGTTCCAACATAGTTTATTTTTAAAATGAACAACAAAAGTGGGTAGTTCATATTTTAAATTGTGAAATGTTTAGTTTGTATACCTTTTGACTGGACAATCAGAACTAACGAATTGTTGTTCTACGTTTTTGTTTGTCAATTTCTCGATTTCGATGTCCGTTGGTGCCACAGAACTATTGCAAACTCGTTTAAAAAAACTGTTTTTAATTTTACATCTAATTTTCTTGTAGTGCGCCGTGCGTGAAAAATTAACTATGAAATGTTACTTAGTAACAATACCTATAGTGTTAGAAATATCGATACATTTACAGGCTGGCTCAAAAATATATTGACAAAATTGTTTATTGCGGCATATTGTCGATTTTAACAAGTGTTTGCGTTCAAATATCAATGCCAAAAAGAGTAGGTATATTTTGAAGATAATATGTTTTGTTTTAGTTAATTTTAATTGACTAAAACAAAACATATTGAACTGATTGTATTTAATTTTTATTTTTAATGGCATTTTGTGTCTGAATTCCTAAAAAAAAAGCAGTGTCACTCCGGGAGTGCCGACAGAAGTGAACAGAAGTGAAAACTTCAACAATTATGTTTGTATTTTTTTAATTCGTAAGGAAATATTTTTTGAATCGTCAGGAAATATTTTTTGAATAGTCAGGAAATATTTTTAAATGACGTGTTTTTTTATTCATTATTAAGAATATAATTAATATAATACCACTACTAGTTATATACAGAGGTGTCAGTTACGGTAACAGTGTCGCGAGTTCAATAGTTTTTTCCCATCTCAAAAACCCAAGAACTCGAAAACTGAGAACACAAGAACCCTAGAACACAAGAACACGAGAGTGAGCTGCGAGTAGCCAACCGTTGGGAATTGGACGGAATCGTGACGTCCGTGATGTTCGAAAACAAAAAGTCGTATGTGACTGTAAACTTCCTATTATGATATGACAATTTGCCATTCACCGTAGAATTTTATTTGAGTAGCGAATGTTTTTTGACATTTTGAATATCGAATATTCTAGATAAACCTAAAGAATAATGACAAAAGACTATGGACTCTAAGTACTAGATATAAAGTAGAATTTTACTAACGTACATAGCCGTTATTCTTTCTTTATGTATTTTGACAGAATTTATTTGAATTTGACAGTAGCCTTCCCGTGTTTAAGGTTAATAAGGTCCTTAAATTTTTGTATGAAATTACAAGCAAATATCAGCCTTCTTGAATTAAGTATATAGTCCGATAATGATGCTTATTTTAAAGACTTTGAATTTTTCCCATACCAAAAAATGCCCAACGAGCCTAAAGAATTTCTCACTTCAAAAATATTTATTAGCGTATTTTTTGACCACCTGTACTACACCACCACCTTTATACAGATAACCAAGAGCTTTATACACCATTGATGGCATTGATACACGGCAAATAAATTATAGTTAAAACCAAATAACTCCCGAAGATACCAACAAGTTTAGTGAAAGTGCTACCATGAAATTTGCAGTGAAATGTTTCATTATTGTAGCGGTACTAGTGGAAGTCACTAGTCGTGATTTAAATGAGACGGAAAGGGCCGCCCGCGCTGCTTTCGTTCAGAAACTTCTAAACAAGCAAAAACTAGCTGAAGGGAGAATAAGGCTTGTCGGCGGTCCAAACCAATTTGAAGGTACAGTTCTTTTTAAGTTTTTAACGTATCAAACATCATGGATTACATACTTTCTGTTATTTTCCTTGCTTCAGTATTTGCCACCTGTCGCATCATTAATCTCTATTACCTATGATCTGTTCCGTTTCCGATCAACCAGAGCACTAAAACTTTTTAAATTAATCACGATGAACATAAATAAAGAATGGGCAATCTTACAGCTACTTATTATGTCCTTTGTCATGATATTAAGAACATTTTGGTATATTTTTCATAGGTATCCATGGTGGTGCTATTTGTGTCCGTAGTGGCTATATCCGGCCGTAGCGAGCAATATTTTCACCATATCCTGCATTTTTTACAAGCTTTAAAAACTATACTCATAATCATCCCATTTTAAAGACTACCAGACCAAAAATATTTATTTAAATCCTTAATTTTATACTAAAAACTCCTTTTAAGGTACTAGACTGTATTATTCACGAACTATCACTATTAGTAACTGCCCTACCTGTTCAGTACTGTTGACGTGGTCACGCGCGTGGTTTGCAGCACAGAACGTGTGCACGCAATGAATTGCAGCATTTGCAGCGCACGCGGCGCTGCAGGGTCCGTACTTCTTTGCAATCCCTACTGCACTAAATGGACTGGTGGAAACCTTACTCGCCATTAGTGTAACTGTAGACGTGGTCACGTGGTTTGCAGCACGGAACGTGTATACGCGATGAGTTGCAGCGAGCGTGTCGCTGTGGGGTCCGTACTTCATTGCAAACGCTGCTGCGCTGAATGCACTGCTAGCGGCACTCGCGCGCTTCGTTTATGGCGCTCAGGTTTACCTATTATTTCCTAGTAATCCAATGTAAGTATGTCATATCCAGAATGTTTTTCACAGACAATATTACGGAAAGCAATCATGAATTCATGGAAAAGCTTTTGGATTTTAGGCACATGGTTACGGTTAAAGTGGGGGATCTAGGTCACAAGGACTTGATGTTGGTGATAGTAGAATGCTGAACGGATCATTCTTCTTTTTGTCCTAACCCTTATCCCATCTAGGGTCGGATCTGATGAGATCATTAAAATAAGTTTGTTCACAGGCAACGTATATATCTACCACGGAGGCCGGTGGGGCGCTGTATGTGACGATTCTTGGGACGACGCGGCCGCCCAGGTAGTCTGCAGTCGTTGGAACCGGAGCGGAGTCGCCACACACGCTGCGCAGTACGGAGAGGCGAAAAGTAAGCCATTTTCATCCACAGATCTACAATGACACATGCGCAGGCATCTACCACGGGGGCCGGTGCAGAGGCGTCGTTTGTGACGACTTATGGGACGACGCGGCCGCCCAGGGTGCGTAGCCATTATGCCAATCGTTTACGCTCCGTAGCAAACGAAACGCGACTGTCACTGTCGCACTAATATGGAAGAGTGATAGAGAGACACAGTCTTTTGTTGTCGCAAGCGATGGTCAGCTGGCCTAGGCACCTAGGTCGTCAGTCGCCACACACGCCGCCCAGTAATGCGAGGCGTAAGTCTTACCATCTTCACTCTGCTTTTCCACTTCCTTGGGTCTAAAAACTCGGAGCTCGTACTCGGATATTTGTATTTTATATATTTTACGGTATCTCGAAGTCATCCTTTACCTAATTCCAAAACTAGGTATGTCTCCTTTGGTCCCTTATTCTGTCAACAATACGCCAACATGGGTAAAATTTTTGTACAAAAACGTACAACAGATCTTTTTCCCTATCCAAATGTTGTCTGGATAATATCGTGTTTAGCCATATGAATGCCCTTTGGCTACTTGTATTATTGCATAGTTCAAGTTTCTTTTATTTACACTGCACACAAGTTGCACTAGCTTCGAATGCATGGCATTCACGTCCGAACTATTTTAATTATCGGTGAACAATAAACAATATTGTATTGTACCTAAGTCTTTAATTTGTAGCATTGTCACAATTAATTTTTCCACTGACTTAAGAAAGATTGGACGATAAAATTCCTCTCGCTACCTCAACAGATTAAAGTTTATTTTATATGTTTGTGGGTTGGACATTGATTAGGCCTTAAAAGGGTCTTCGTAAAAAATTTACGACGGCGTCTCTAAAAGAACCCTCTCTCGTACTCTTGTTTGTATTGAGCAGACGAGATATAACAGCGAAGGAAAGACATAAACACTGTAAGGTTGACAAAATATAAAGTGAGCCGATCTTTCGAACAAGTTTAAACAACTTTATATTTCGTATTGAAAGATATGCGTTTGTGTTACGAGAGGTGTAAGAGTTAGGAGCCTCAGAATTTTAAGAGAACCGTTATAATTTAGAATATACTTCTGTAGAGAATCATTCAATCGCTAATATCAGACCCCTACCCCTATACCTATACCTCCCTAGTAGTCCCTGGTAGTAGTAGTCCCTATAGTTCCCTATACCTCGTTTTTTAGCAATAAATAAACCCCGATATTGGCGAATTTTGTGTTAGGCCCATAAAACGTGTTCCAAACCTCGGCCATCCCACGAGGGGCCCACTGACTATCAGTCCGCCGGACGATATCGGCCTGTCAGTTAGAACAAAAATGTGACAGTTCCGAACAACTGACAGGCTGATATCGTCCGGCGGACTGATAGTCAGTAGGACAAGATAGAGCAAAAAAATCGTTACAAATAAATGCAAAGAGGCGGCTCACAAATTCAGACAAAAAAACATACAAATCTTTTAATTGTCAGGAAAGTTCTGGATGGACGACGTTGTCTGCGAAGGCACAGAGCCATCCCTTCACCACTGCATCTTCAGCGGCTGGGGCTCATCCGACTGCGAGCCTTCTGAAGCCGCTGGTGCCATCTGTACTGAAGCTCCAGTGGCGCTGGTGAAACCGCGAAGGAGGAGCTTGCTTGAGACACTGGATGGCGATGCTAGGTTGAGGCTTGTTGGCGGGAGAAGTCATAATGAAGGAAGAGTTGAGGTGAGCCTTCATTTATGCGTATATGGAAAAAAATAAAGAGGGAATCAATATCTGCCAATGGAAACTGCGTGAGGACGATTTTCGTCCAACTAAAGCGAGAAAGGTATAGTATTTGGAAGGTTCTGAGTGAAGTACCAGTGGCACTGGTGAAGACACTAACGAGGTCTAGTAGTCGAGAACTAGAAACATTAAGATGGCAATGCAAGGTTGAGGCTTGTTGACGGGAGCAATCATGATGAAGGAAGAGTTGAGGTAAGACATGAATATATGTATCAGGTCTACAAACTCTGTGTGAAGAAGATATTCTTCGACCAGCGAATGTCTGAGGTACATTGGAGCCATCCAAAGCCGCTGGTGCACTGGTGAAACTGAGAAAGAGATGCTGGATGGCAATGCTAAGTTGAGGCTTGTTGTTGTAATGGGAGAGTTGAGGTAATCATTTATTTATACTGTATAAACTAGTGATTTACGTTTCATGGCTGATCGCAAGGCATGTTTATGTCAAAATTAGTTACGATACAAGTGCGAAATTCACATCGAGTGGCTTTTTAAATCGACACTAGTTGCGAATTACCTATTCGCACGTGTATCGTACAACGTTTTACAGTACATAAGTAACCCTGTAAATTTTCGACGTAGTTACGTAATGTGTTTATTATAGCAAAACTTATATTTTACTTTAGTGAAATACCAGTTGTTTTAGGCCTTAAAAGAATGTGTAAAATTCTTATTTTCACTAGTAACTAGAACTTGAAACCGATAAGTTTTCAAGATAAGACGTCTGGTCGTCTTTTTGACGTCCATGATAAATTACCAACACAACGTGCTGACCAATACAAGTCACAAAGTAACTTTTTCCAATAATTATAATAAGTTCCTAGTTACCGCACTTACTCCACCTTGAAAGTTGTTTCGTTACTAAAGAAACTGTAGCGATGTCAGTCTACTTAGCTTATCCACTGAAGGGTTATTGAGAACGACACTAAAAGGGAAGCTTTTGACGTCACGTCAGTCAGAAAGTATTTATTTAAGGTACAGCCTTAAATAAATACTTCCTGACTGACTTTATGAAATAAATTATTATAAGTATCGAAGGACAAATTAATATGTAATACAAAAACAAACCGTTTCATTTATTAAGGTAGGGGAGGTAGGGGAGTATTGGACACTTACTTAAGTCGTAATAAAAATGTAATATTTTAACATAATCAACTTTTTATTGCATATATTAATAGCACATCTATTTGGCTTCAATTAGTACTATAAGAACACTTAAACGTATCTATAAGCAGTCCTAAAATTGCAGGAGATTTTTTTAAACCATGTCAAAAAAAAAGTGCCTAAACCGCCCTGTGGTCGTGGTGTGGTGCCTGTGGTGGTTTTACTTTCCTCGTATTCGAAATGAAAAGTAGTTTTTAACTCGGGTCACCATTTCAGTCTCACTGCGTTCGAGCGCTAAACTACCTCGACACAGACGGCTGCCTTTCATCCCTTGGTTAACAATCTACTAATATTTGTACGTTCCATTATGGTTAAAAAAAACCGGCCAAGTGCGAGTCGGACTCGCGCACCGAAAGTTCCGTACTTTTTAGTATTTGTTGTTATAGCGGCAACAGAAATACATCATCTGTGAAAATTTCAACAGACAGACGGACATACGGACAGCGGAGTCTTCATAATAGGGTCCCGTTTTGACCCTTTGGGTACGTAACCCTAAAAACTATACTTATGTAAAGATAACTATATATATCCACATTCACTGCCAGCATATCGCTAGGCGGTTGCTTTGTTCGTAGGCGCTTTTCTCCAACGGGAAAAACTTTGTAATCGGCTACGCTCGTAGCGCGAAGCTTTCGCTTACAGTGAATATAATATAAAATACATATAATATAAATACATATACCGAATATATAATTATATACAATATAATATATAAATTATAAAAATTAAAACTAGGAAAGGCATTCTATCAGCAAAGAAAGCACGTAGATACGGATTTCTTAAAAGCGAACTTATTTATGTCATTTTTAATATTAAGGGGGAGTCGGTTCCGAAGGTGCGCTAACTTCACGCAGAACGAGTTTGACATGAAGCCAGTGCGATGTGGAGGGATGGATAAAGGCATAATTATTGCCACAAGAGCGAAGCTGACGGTCGTGATAAACGCCGTAGTATTTTCGCCGCCGAATGTTGAACAACTATTGTTCAACAGGCTACCGTTTTTGTGCTCACCAGTTGGCGCCACTAGATGTTGGTCCAGAAAAACAGATCTCAAAATTCTTCTATGCTTATTTTTATAAAATCAATACGTTCTAATATACACAAAGGTATTTTAACGTCTAAATGTGTCATTTTTAGGGTTCCGTACCCAAAGGGTAAAAACGGGACCCTATTACTAAGACTCCGCTGTCTGTCCGTCTGTCCGTCTGTCACCAGGCTGTATCACATGATCAGTGATAGCTAGACAGTTGAAATTTTCACAGATGATGTATTTCTGGTGCCGCTATAACAACAAATACTAAAAAGTACGGAACCCTCGGTGCGCGAGTCCGACTCGCACTTGGCCGGTTTTTGTTTCAACCTGTTTAATTTTGCATATATTTTAGTTGGCACTTTTTTAAACCACTAACATTTATTGAGCTAAGTATATCTTTAGTTTACCATGATTAATCAAAGATGGACAAAGATGTACCAAAATTATGAATAAGGAGTGAAAATTGCCGATAAAAAAGCTTGAAACCCCCCAAACTTCTATGCATTTGACATTTTGAAAGACCTCCATCTACACTTGCGCCCCTATCGGCGAAATTAAACGCGGTAGCCCTAATTTCAATTTTCTATAGGTATTTTTAACTTTGAAAGGGTTGAAATCAATCAAAAGAACACACAAGAGGCATTCAAGTCCCTAGACGGCCTAGACTATTATCAACAGATTGGGTTGTAAAACAATTAAATCCAACTACTTACTTTTATAAAATGGATTTCCTTACCGTCTTACTTTTTCGAAAGAATTTCCGTCTGTCAAGTGTACGCAACCTGCTACTGTATGAGCAAGGCCTCCGCTGTAACTATTTAATTAGTGTTATAGATTATTTCATATTATTATTTAATTTCAGTTTAGTTTAGAATAGTTAAATTAGCATGTACAAATTATAATAATTAGGGCCTGTTTCACAATGTCCAAGTAAAGTCCTGAATAAGCTACTTTTTTTTTTTTTTTTTTATGTGATGTTCAGCAAACGAGCAGACGAGCCGCCTGATGGGAAGCAGTCATCGTCGCCCATGGACGTAAGCAACATCACAGGAGCCACTTAAGCATTGCCGACCCTTGAGAACCCTAAATACCCGCTTCTTGAAGAATCCCATGTCGTAGCACAAAGGAAATACCTCAGGAGGCAACTCATTCCACATTCTGCACGTTCTGGGAAGAAACGAGCGGGATGCCCGCTTATTCATGGTGTGCCATGTGTCTAAGAAGTGAGGATGAGCTTTGCTCCTTTGGCGGGAGGTGCGGTGATAGAAACGAGACGATGGCACCAGATCAAAAAGTTCTTCGGAACATTCACTTTACTTTACATTGAACATTTACTTGCCACTTATCTGACAAATAAAGTCATCGTTGGCGTTTTACAATCTCCAAATAAGCTTTATCTGCTGGATAAAATGCTTTTTTGTAGGAAATTTTATCTGGTAGTTAATTTATTCGTTAATTAGCTATCCAATACTTTACTTGGACATTGTGAAACAGGCCCTTAATATTTTAATGTAATGGGTTGATACCTAAATAAATAAATAAATTATTTTTATTTATTTATACACTTAAGATACGGCAATAGCTAGCTACAATATTTCCTGGAAGTTATTATGTCGGCAAAAGATGTGCCGATTTTATGTTTGTTCGTGAAAGAGGGTAACAAACAAAGATTAATTAATGTTTGAAACATACCTATCTTCGTAGCAATTTATTGGAATGTAAACAACATTGGAGCTACAGAAACCTTGCATGATATCCGAGAAAAAACAATGTATCACAATTTATTTTGAACACACACACGAAGCTTTCTGTGACCTTTAAGGCAACCTTTAGAAAGCCATTAGGAATCAAACGAACTTACTTGTAAGTGAAGTTTGATTTTAATGATATTAGCTGCACAAATTTCGAAATGAGAACTTAACATAACAACTTGTAGTGGCGCCACCACGCAGCATTCGATCATGACTTTTTCAGAGGAAAAATAAAAAATTCAGACTTGTATCAGATTTCCGAACGTACAACTTCTGAGTTCCCGCGTGAGACATCTTTAGATATACATTTTATATTTTTAATGATTTTGTTTATTTAGATAGGAATTTAGTTTACGATTTCCTTTTTGATTTCATTTTTGTTAAATCACGTAGTTAAGAACATTAATTTCCTAATTGTTAAAATATGTATTTTACTACTATATTTTTTGTTCAGATATACTACAAAGGCAAATGGGGCAGCATTTGCGCAGACGGCTGGTCTCTCTACGAAGCCATACCCGTCTGCTGGCATTTAGGCCTCGGCTACGCAGCGCAGGCCTCGCAAACGACCGTGTTTGGGGCCTCGAAGATCGTCCTTAGCGGCGTGGAGTGCCAGGGGAATGAGAAGAGTCTGTTTGAGTGCAGTCATGAAGTTATCGGAAGGGTTAAGTGCCCGGGGGATGTGGGTGAGTAGGAAAATGAACCTTTTTGTAGTAATTTTACAGTTGAGTTTATACACAATTATTTATTATAATATGTTCTGATGTAACTACAGTAGTTAAGCTACTGTTTCATTGATACTGAATGCTCAGATAATCGTGTACAAATTCCTATATTACCCTTTTTCTAGTTTTATATTCATCAAAAACAAATCAAAACCTGTGTGTCCTGTGTCGGAACGTCGGTAAATAAAGGTAACAAAATTCGCGATAGACCCGGTTGTTTTGATATGTGTACAAAACGCGAAAGTTTTAAATGTTATACCCTGAAATACTTTCCAAATAGCAATATATCTACAGTTTGCGTTCAAAAGTATCTGTCACAGTCTAATTGTTTTACATATGGACATATCTCATTTTGTTATTACAGAATGGTATACAGTGTGTAAATTTAATACGGGCGAACATTTAAACGGTGGTTAGCATAGGACCTAAGAAATATATTGAGCTAGGTTTTGCTTAGAAATACAATGAAAATTTTAACCATACAAAATAATTCGGCCCGCAATGTAATACACCACACAAGTTACGGGATACGAGCTTTTCAAAGTAACTGTCAACGCTTGTTGGCAATTACTATAAAAAGCTCGTATCTCGTAAGGTCATGTCATCTTATGTTTTTTAATGTTTGCAGTACATTGCTGCTCGGTAAATTAAAAAAATAATAATTACGAGGTCATAATTAAGTGCAACTTAAAAAAACTTCCTACTGAATGATTAGACGGATAAATTCTATATCTGGTTTAATTTATTGCCCGTATTAGATTTACACACTGTATACTTTTGACTTATAATCTGATCCGCTACTTTTGATGCTGACTATACCGACAGATTCCATCTCAAGCGACGCGTATAATACCTAGAACATTAACCTTAATATTCGTAGTCTATCTTACTTTCTACCTGAAAAATCTTAACTACAAAAAAGTTCCCTCATTCCGTTTCCCTCGCTCTTATGTGTAGACAGTATAGATAGAGATAGAGAGACAGCAAGCTTTTTCTACAGATCCTAAATTTCTTGAGTTGGGTACTTGAATTGTCTTTTCTCACGGTATTAAGGTGGCTAATGGTGTTAATAAATTGACGTTGATTTAAGACAGTGGTTATGAACAACCGTAAACATGATACATTATGTCACGGTGCCATTTTGTTAACTTACACCACATGAGGCGTTTTGTTAATGGTGATAAATGATCAAACACAGTTTAATCTCCATTTTGCCTTTTATTCTTAATTGGACAAGTCAAATGAGCTCTTTTAGGGTACCGTACCCAAAGGGTAAAAACAGGACCCTATTACTAAGACTCCTCTGTCCGTCTGTCCGTCTGTTCGTCTGTCCGTCTGTCCGTCTGTCCGTCTGTCCGTCTGTCCGTCTGTCCGTCTGTCCGTCTGTTTGTCCGTCTGTCTGCCACCAGACTGTGTCTCATCAACAATCAATAGTACAACCGTATTTCTGTTGCCGCTATAACAATTAACAACAAATATTAAAAAGTACGGAACCCTCGGTGGGCGAGTCCGACTCGCACTTGTCCGTTTTTTTTATGTTAACATTTATGTAGTAGGTACAATACTTTGTACATACTCTTAGGTACAATCGGGGACATTCCGGGCGAACACCTTAAGGGCAAAAATCGTTTAAAAACGTCTTGCAGACGGTCAGGCGATATCATAAGAGTGATGACCACTTCAAAATGTGGGGGTTGAAAAAAAAAGGTTAGCTCAGGTAAAGTTTATTGCCGTCTATTGTCTTTGTGACGGTCGGCAAATGATATGTCAATAGGTACTTACATCCCAATTTTGACTGATTTTCATTTAATTTGTTTTCTTTAGTTGGTGAAAACTCCGTCAATTCCGTCATATAAGAAACAATCATGTAAAAAGCTAGCAAAGTTTTCTCGCATGTTCGATTTGAGTTATTTTTAGCGGTTTAGCAGCTACTATTAAAACACTATTACGAAACCTTTTAGTTAAAACCAATTTAGTATAATAATACCATTGACTCATTAGAGCATAGTGATGTGACATCACCAGTTACTCCCGTTCCCGTCATTGTTGAAATTTTGACAATAATAGTAACTACTTCTTAATAATAACCAATAGTTACTGTCGGCCCAATTCGAACAATGCTTATAAGATGTAACAGCGATACGATACCCGTCTGTCAGTGTCAAAAGTGACATTGCTTCAACCAAAAACGTGACTTTTGATACTGACAGATTGGTATCGTATCTCTGTGACATCTTATAAGCATTGTTTGAATTAGGCCTCGTATCTAGCTTCCGATCGAGATTACGTCCGTGTGAAAGTCATCAGAAACTTTCAACCCAAGTTTCACCTCTTCATGGGTTAAATTTCCAAAAAAATCTTTACTTAATGAAACTAACGCATTTTGAAGAATATTTGTGGCTTTTTATGATTTTCAGCCAGTAATTACGAGTATTTAACCAGGCCCAGAAATCATAATCTGCCAAACTAAAGGATAACTGATCATCTGATTTAAACTTTCACGATTTTTACTCATTATTATCCACAACGACGGGACTTAATCGCGTAAAATAAGTTTTAAATTAACCTCCGACGTTTCGAGGAGGAACTTATTTTACACGATTAAGTCCCGTCGTTGTGAATAATAACTGATCTTCTGTTATAAAAGTTCACATTTACAGTGGAACTTCCATACTTTGCCACTTCAAAGTCCATGCAGTTAGTTTAGAGGGGTCTCAGGCCAATTCCAACCAGGCCAATTCGAACATTGAGATACGTCATTTGCTAGTTCTAGAAACGATATGGATTAGATATGTCAGTGTCAAAAATGACATTTTTGTTTGAAGAGACGTCAATTTTGACACTGACATATGTAAACAAATCGTCCATGCTGAATATGTCTTCTCGGCCACACCTACATCTTGCATGTCTCCTCTTTGGCGTCTTAAACAATAAATCTCCGGAATAACTCTTTTCCAAGATTAACATTTCAAAATTTCACAACCGTCATGACACTAGGTCAACTCGGCGTTGTCTCTTAGAAATGTACCTTCATAGAAAGATTGCATTTACCGGTTGTTTCCGATATCTCGCGACCAAATGCTGGAATGATATCCCTCCACCTGTAAGACGGCTCAAAAATAAGCAAACTTTTAAACACCAGTTTAAAAAGATACTGCTTGAAAAACAAAAAACAGGGATACCATACGGCTTTTTGGTTGCTAATTTCAGGATCTAATCGGTATTTCGCGCTTTCTCACTCTTATTTTATGGCCACTTTTATTTTTATTTCTATGTTTATGCTTATTTTCTGTTTTATTTATGTATTTTATTTCAGAACTTTCTAACACTACTCAACTACACATTTTTTACAGTACCGTATACTTATCACCATCATATTTACCTAACTGTAACGTGATCTGGGTTCCGGCAGAATATCAGTGCTTCGCTCAATAGAGTGGAGCGTATAGCTGAGTCGGAACCCTTTTGTTGTTGCTGCAATGCACACAGCGTACAGCTAACCACTAAAAACTAATTTTTCGTGTTTAAGTAAAAAAAATTTTGTTAATTTAATTTAGTACATAAGTTTTGTTCTGACTGCAATGTACCTACTTATACTTTACACTAAAATTGTGTGTTTTGCAGCATCCAAATAAACGTTTTATCTATCTATCTATCTATCTAAACCATATCGTTTCTAGAACTAGTAAATGACGTATCTTATTGTTCGAATTGGCCTTAATGTGCAGTGACATCAGACCGATATAAGAATGATATTGAAAGCTCAGACTTGTCCGCACAAGTATATTAGTGCGAGCGATACGCCCGCACTGATATGGTTCCAATTTCCAATATCATTGTAATATGGGTTGTATTTATGTCAGTGCACGTTCAAATCGGCTTGTCTAATTGCACAGTAAAGTTCTACTCTGAGTAATATTACCAGCATTACCGGCAACATAGGGAATATTGCCGGTAATGCTAGTATAAGCACATCATTACCGTAATCGTATTATGTCAGTTAAGCTACGAAAATCGAATTAGGCTCCCGGCCTCCTGGCGTGTTTCGTACGTAAAATTTTAAAGACTGTAAAATGCCGGCTAGGCTTTAACGGTTTAACACTAACGCTTTAAGAGATCAGGATCTTGTTACAGTTTTGATTTGGTTTTGACACGACCTTGACGTTCGTCTTGGTGATTGGCGTGCATCTCACTCACGACTTTCACTTCATTTTACATGCAAAAATTAGCGTTAGCGATTTTCAGTCGTATGAAAATAAGATCCGGTTTCTTTATACGATTTTCAGTCGTATAAAGAAACCGTAACAAGTTTTTTAATCTGAATCAGGCTCTAGATTATGAGTAGATGAAATTTGGTAGTCGACAATTTTTTTCAATGGTATCAGTCGATCAGGGCCGACTCCTTTTCTTATAAGTGAAATTAGAAAAAGATTTCCGCTTGTAATATTAGTTGTAGTTTATTACGCAACACGGCCCAGGTTTGTTTTGAGGATCAAATGCCTGTATGGGACCCCTTGTCTTTAAACAATACAAAAGTCACAAATTATGGTCAGTCTGACTTTACTAACGAAGTGACGAACGCTCTAAAAAAATGTGACGTTTTCAACCAAAAGGTACCACATTGTCGCTTGTCGATAAGGTTGATTTCTAATTGAAGCTATATGGAAATAGTGCCTTACTGATAAGCGACAATAAGTACCCTTTTGGTTGAAAATGGCACAAATGGCATCATATCGTGACGTCACTGTGTCACTTTGCTTATAAGTCGTTTCGATGTATGGAAAACAAGGAAATTTCGAATTTGTCGGTGAAATGTTGCGTTTATGTATATTGTTGCTGTACAATTTTTTTTTAAATAAAATATAAGTAATCAAAGTGTACCGTTATTTTTTCCTATTTAAATGTTTTAAAAAAGTTTTTTTTTTTCGAAATTTGAGGTCTTGTATTTTTTTATTATTCCCATATATTTTTTAAGTTTCCAATTTATTGTGATTGTTAATTTTATATCTATTTAACTAGATTTAGTTGTTTCAACATGTGTCAACTACCCTATTGTATAACTAGGCAAAGGAAATTTTGCCTCGCCTCACTAGACTTATATTTCCGAGATATAGACCGTCAAACTAATTGCCTCGTCTCTTTTCTATAGTATAGGATGTTTTTTTTTCTAAATAGCAGGGAGGCTCGTGGGGCGCAAACTAGTGAGAGGGCCGCCTGTTGCCGACCGCTGGCATAAAGTGTTGGAATCATAGACATAGTATATACAAGTAGTTATAGACGCGCCACCGAGCGACCGGGGGTAAGAGAAAGAATATTCATATAAAACTTGGGCAGCATAGATTTTTTTCTCTTACTAACACTCATAAATTTCGGTTTTTCGACATCTCCTCCTACCTATAATGCCACCCGGTCGGTGATAAGGACAAAGCATGGCACTATTTTCTCCTTCCTCTTATAGGAATCGCAATAAGATTATCTTTCTCTATCAAAGAGTGTCAGGCCCTTGGTTGGAATAGTGCGTACGCAGCGAGAGTCGACATTTGAATGATGATTAATGTGATTTTCAAAAATTTAAATCCACATTCATCTACTTTTCATAAAACTATATTTATAGTTTTTTTTATGTCAAATTTTGAAATCGGGAATCAGACTGAACAGCCTGTAATTACTATGTATTACCAATAGGGATGATGACACAAGTTAAAATTTTTAACATAATCTAGTAAAATAGATATAGCAAATGAGCAATTTATTACAATAATGTGGATATTAAAATAATATATGGAAAAAATACAAAAATACAGGACCTGAAAGTTGCAAAATTTAAGTTTTTTGTAACTTCCAAAAAGGAAAAAAGTAAGTAATTGGATTCCTTACATTTTACCAAACAAAAGATTGTATAGAAACTATATACATAAACGCAATATTTCACCGACAATAACACAATTTTCTTGCTTTGTCCATACTTCAAGATGGGCTCTGTGACCTTGACGTCACGGTCTCTTATCGTTTTGTTAGGAGGGTTTCGCGAATGAAGTACGACGGTAGGACTTCGACTATCATTTCTGACTTTTGTATTCCTTTAATGCAATGGGTCCCATATAGACATTTGATCCTAAAAACAAACCTGATTGATTGATACCATTAATGAAAATTTGTCATCTAGCCTATTCACATTACAATATTTCCTTTTTGCAGGTCATGTAGCAGCAGTGGTGTGTACAGACCGCCTTGCAGATTTAGAGTTAGACACCGTCGCCATAGAGAGATCGGCACATCTTCAAGACGTTCCTATGTATCTTCTACAATGCGCTATGGAGGAAAATTGCCTCAGCAAGACCGCATACGAGGTGCCATGCTAATATTTTGCTTTTATACCTTACTAGCGACCCGCCCCGGCTTCGCACAGGTAGTTCAATTCATTTACACAAAACCTTTACAAATTATACATACAAACCTTCCTCTTGAAGTATACTCTATCTATTAAAACCGCATCAAAATCCGAAATGCAGTCATCGCATCAAAGTATTGGGTTTCAGAGAACAACCCAGAATCGATGCAGTGTAATTGATCAAATCAAAGCATGGATGTGCGTAGCAAACTGTTACTTCGATATGGCGACCTCATTATACCTCACGCTTTGAATGATGGTCCCATTGGTCCCTAAGACAATTCCTTCAAGTATCTTTTGATTGGGCTTACCTTATTAAAAAAATATTAAAGTATTTTTATTACTTAAATGTTATATTAGTAAATAGATTAATTGCTAAACTTGCGGTATAGATGAACAACTTAAAGTAATTTCACCCTAATTGCTTCATTTTTTTTCATTAGATCCAGAAATCCAACCCCGCCTGGCAGTATGAGACACGGCGTCTACTACGGTTCACCGCTGCTTCTCTTAACATCGGCAATGATGAGTTCCGGCCCTACTTACCTAAACATCTGTGGCAGTGGCATCTTTGTCACATGTAAGTTAAAATATTTCAGATCCAAATTACCTCGTGAACGTAAACTGATTGAGGAAACGTAGTCACCCAAGTCAAGTCAAATCAATATATTCTTTATTCAAATAGGCCTAGCAACAAGCACCCAAAACTCGTAATCAATAAATGTTTGTAGTAATTTTCTCCCATTGAGAATGCATTTTATGATCAGTTCTAAGAAATATTCTGTAAATTTTTATTTTAGTTAAGGTTTAGGATAGGTAGTATATTTTAATTTAAATAAATATATATGTCAGCGATAGATGAATGATGATGAAGATTAAAGATACTCGATGAATGCCATAGCTAAAACGATACAATTGATAAAAATACAAATAACAGAAATGTAGTGAGGTTGACTGCGACACTTTCCAATTCAAATCTGACTGACGGTTCCTCTCAGGATGCCAGCCCCTTTTGGGCTGTCATCAGAATCAGCCAGGAACCAATTATACTACTCTTTGGAACCAATCCATTCAAGCAGCTGTTTGGGTCATTCAAATAACAGTCACTGTATCGCAGCCAAACACACTCAAGCATAGACAATTTCAATACTTGACATTTCATCAATCGCAGCCGTCATAAATTACAGTAATAACATTATTAACATATACTAATCTATGGTCATAAATTCATAATAGACGGTCTCCGACATATAAATATATTTTAGTTACGTTTAGTTTATAAGTTTTGTTACTATATTTATATTTAATTTGTTTCAATAAAGAAGTATAATATTCTAAGATCTAGCCACGACCTATCCATAAATACGTATAGGTTTATTTCAATAATGTCTCTATACTTCTGGGACACCCCACTATGTGTGATTGTTCGATGTAACATCATATTCTTTCTGTATTTTCTTTCAGCTTCTATATTTACACTAAATGGATTCACTTTTTCATGAAATTTAATTTAATGTCATTCACCGGTCTGCACCGAGTTTCATTCGTTAAATTATTTACAACAAAGCTTGGGTGCTTTGGGATCATTCCGAAATATTTATGGATTAATTTGATTTAATGTCATTAAAATAGTTTAAATTTAGAACTTCTGATGGTTTTTATTTAGTTATGTGCACTCATATATTTTGTATTAATAAGTATATGAGTACACTTAGTGTTGTGCCGGTAGTAAATTACTTTTACTTCTTACTTTTGTTATGGTATTACTTTTATTAGATACGAACAGAAATCATTATTTTATCTTTCCCTCGCTAAGCTATTAAGTAGATATTTTATTATATTAAGATACATTTGAGAAAAATAATGCTATGATAAAACTAGTGACTCTGCAAGTTGTGGACCTCGCGATAAGTTTCTTAACCTTAAAAAAATTACAAAAAAAATACTTCGTTATTATTCGATTTCATTGCATTTTTTTCTTTCATTCGATTTTACACAGCATAAAATATTTTAGGAACCTTTCCAGTTTCCATGACGAAATCGGTAAAATGGGCGACAGAAATTTTTATATCGAAAATAATCCCAAATCACCTCACAGCCAAACGATTAGGGATCACAAACGCAGACAAAAGAGATTCTTTCAAAATGCGAGGTATCAAAGGAATCACAAAGGAATGCCGGGGCATAGATATCTTGTAATTTAAAAAGATCTGAGTTTAGCATAATCGGTGTTGCGATTCGCAAAGTCATCTTAAAGTCGATTTTTTATAACATAAAGTATAAAAACCGGCCAAGTGCGAGTCGGACTCGCGCACAGAGGGTTCCGTACTTTTTAGTATTTGTTGTTATAGCGGCAACAGAAATACATCGTCTGTGAAAATTTCAACTGTCTAGCTATCACGATTCATGAGATACAGCCTGGTGACAGACAGACGGACAGACGGACAGCGGAGTCTTAGTAATAGGGTCCCGTTTTTACCCTTTTGGTACGGAACCCTAAAAATTAGTCGGTCTTGACATTAATAGGGCTACTTAGTCGCTAAACCATAGACATATATATTACGTCGTAAAGACCGGCCTTACGAGCACTACGAATGGGGCCGATACATCGGAGTCAAAATCGCTTTTAGTTATTGGTGTAAACAAAGTATAAGCGTATGCATACAATTCCGACCGATCACCGACGCCTTTTCACTGCGTAATTCGCCACACGACTGAGCGCGCTGGTGTAACTAAATGCGATTATGACTCCAATGTATCGGCCCCATTCGTAGTGCTCGTAAGGCCGGTCTTAACGAAGTAATATAATAATATGTGTCATTTCCAACCAAAAGGTACCACATTGTAGCTTGCCACAAGGACGCTCTGACAGGTTTTTCGTATAAAGATACAAGCAATTTTCGTCCTTATGGTAAGCGACAATGTGGTACCTTTTGATTGAAAACGTCACATATATGTCTATGCGCTAAACTCGTTCAAAAAGGGCGCCCTTTACATGATAAGGAATGAAAGAAACATTCACATTATTCACATTCATAAATAATGCCAACATTATTAATGATTCCCGAACCTTAGATAAATTCTATCAGGAATTTCGTTAGCGAGATGTAGGAATCGACGCGGCAGGTTTTCTATGACGGAACAGTAGTCCCACTCGAATAAAGTCACAGTCGCAGGTAGATTAGGTAGAAGGTAGTCATGTGACGGTGCTAAGCCAGAAAGTTATCGCTCCATACAGTTCATAACGGCTGTTTTCATATTTCCCAGGCACTATCACAGCATGGAAGTATTCGCAACGTTTGACGTTCTTAATGCGACTGGGCACAGAGTGGCAGAGGGCCATAAGGCCTCCTTTTGTCTAGAAGACAATACTTGCTTGCCTGGTGTGGAGAAGAAGTATTCTTGCAAGAATTATGGGGATCAAGGTAAGTTAACTTATGAAATAATTTCTTTTTCTGTCAACAGCTAGAGCAGTTTGAAACAGCGACGGAATATGTATTTTTTTTTGGAACCCCTAGTTAGCCCCAAACTAAGCAAAGCTTGTACTATGGGTGCTAGGCGACGATATACATACTTATATAGATTAATACATACTTATATACATAGAAAACACCCCTGACTCAGGAACAAATATTTGTGTTTATCACACAAATAAATGCCCTTACCGGGATTCGAACCCAGGACCATCGGCTTCACAGGCAGGGTCACTACCCAATAGGCCTGACCGGTCGTCGGTTATCTGACACAGTGTATCACAGCTATCCCTTCTCCATAAATGTACCCCGCCCGCAGCTATATAATACCCGATACACAATTTGCCGTTATTAAATGGTATTTTGTGCAACAGGTACATTAATAAAGTTTCTTAAAATTCAAGTGCCGAAGTTACAAAACAAACGAATCACAATTTTTTTTTCTAATACGGCAAACAATCAAAATTAAAAAAAAAATATTGTGTGGTTTTAACCACGATGCAAGTGAAGCTTATTTCAGATTGTAGGCATTTAACTGAAATTTTTCGATAAATTATATATTTTTGTGAATATTAGGTACAAAAGGTTTTATAGAGTGGAATGTAATAACAAAACCATAATAGTAATGTAAGTATTTTTATTGCTTTCAATTTGGTATACAAAGATAGTAACTGATTGTTAACGAAATTAAATTACAACAACATTCAAAACACCATTTTCATTTGCAATCTTAACACTGTTAAGGCCGCCAGCGCCTGAAATCTAACATTTTATGGAGCGATATATTAGACCTAGACCGTTTCAAATTGCTTTCCTGGCGCGTTGCCAGCGCCTGGTGTGAGATACATACGTATATTTTGTGCAAGCGATGTCACAAAATCGAGAATGCTTGTTAGATTATGCTGATATCAACTTCTCCGCTTCCTTAATATCTTATTAGATTAGATTAGATTTCTTTATTTCACGATAAAAATACACTATACGTACTTACCTACTTATAGTCGTAAGAAGGACGGCCTGTATGCATTAGTAAGAAATTTTAACCTTGTTGCCCCAAATGGATTTTTTTACAAAAAATATATTTTACTAGCTTTTGCCCGCGACTTCGTCTGCGTGGAATTAGTATTTTGGGTACCTTAATACTTAAACAAATCTGATTTTTAATCCATCCTTTTTTCACCCCCAAATTAGTCCACACTATACACTTCCACCCCATTTTTTACACCCTTAAGGGATGATTTCGGGGATAAAAGTTATTCTATATCCTTTCCCACAGCTCAAACTATCCCCATACCAAGTTTCATCTAATTCGGTTCAGCGGTTATTGATTCCCCATACAAGTTTCCACCCCCCTTTTTACCCCCTTGAGGGGTGAGTTCTGGGATAAAAATTATCCTATGTCCTTCCCCGGGACTCAAACTATCTGTGTACCAAATTTCAACTAAATCGGTTCAGCGGTTTAAGCGTGAAGAGCTAACACACAGACAGACAGACAGACTTTCGCATTTATAATATTTTAGTATGGATGCAATATTATATTCTGCATTAAATAACTAAAAATTGAGGTTGTCATATTTTTAAGCTTTTACGAACATTGGTTTTTTTGAAAAATTAATTACAATTAGGTGCATGTAACATCCAAATTTAAAGAAATCGAACTACTAGTTTAGCTAAAAAAACTTCTATTTTCAAAATCAAGTTAAGATTTTTTAATATCTAAACGCCGCTCTACACCAATAGATAGCCTGCTAGCAAGTTAGCGCAGCGTACTACGTAGGCGAACAACACGCGAACGCGAAGCGAAGCGATGCGGCGCGGGGTGAATCAATCCTTTGATACCTGATTATAGGAGAATATTACTTATAGGAGGGATAGAAGTGTCCTACGTGGGCGATCTCGTTGCGAACGCGAACGCCGTGGGCCCGCCGCGCCGCGCCGCGCCACAGTTGTTCGGAACTGTCAAATGTTTCTTGCCTGACAGGCCGATATCGTCCGGTGGACTGATACAAAGAGTAATATAATATAGGTATATAACTGATAGTCAGTGGCCTTAACGGTTGGCTTATCATTTTGCAGGCATTTCCGTCAACTGTTCCGATATCTACATGTACAACATCGACTGTCAATGGGTCGATGTTACCGACGTTGAGTTGGGTGACTACACTTTTAAGGTAACAGTGAAGGGCAGTTTCATTTTTGCTATATTTTTGGTATTTTCTATAAAAAGGGACCTTATTGTCGATGGCGCTTACGCCATTATTAACGATGCTCCGATATAAATACAATGCCGCGCGACGCTGTGCGGCGTAAGCGCCATCGACAATAAGGTCCCTTTTCATAGAATATGCCCCATTTTTTCTTTTATCTTTCCAATCTTCTCACGAAGAGATGACTTTAGCACTTCATAGATAAATAAGGTGCTAACAAATTAGTTACCGATATTTTAAGAGATAGTACTTTTTATTGACGTTAAATAGAAATTTTCATATCATTATTTTGTTTTCATTTATCGAACAAAAAAAAAATTATAATCCTATCTAAAAATAATCATCATGTGCATTATAAATTATAACTGACAAGATGTGTGTTTAAATTGAGTCGCTTAACGCGATTTTGGTATTTAGAAAAGGTAAGTAATAGAGTAGATATTTACTGAGACGGTCTAATGGATTTACCCGAGTTTAAAGTTATGCGACACAATTGTTTGTCTTAAACGTCATTATCAACGTATCATTTGATTTATCAACGTGAAGTCGCCAGTTAAGTGTTAGGTAAAAGAGGTTCTAGAATCTGTTCAATGAGGTCCCATTTAATTATGTCATTAACAGGGTGTTTTTACGTAGCAAATTTGTTTTCCAATTTTCTCCAAAAAACATCATAAAACCTGGAGAATGTTTCATACTTAAACATATTCCAGGAGCCGAATACTATCAGCCGTAAATATATTGGTAGCTAGTTTGTTAGCATATTATCATTATTTCTACGAATTTCTCTGCGAATATATGCAGGTTTACTCTCGATGTTTACGTTCGCCGAAAAGGTAGCGGTAAAATATTCGGAACTTAAACATGCATTTAAATTTTAAAGGCATGTTTAAGTTCCGAATACCTAACCAAACAACTAGCAACAACGTCACGTTTCGAAACCACAGCCACTGGACTGAAACTCACACGGCTTGTGTGTCAAATCGCTCAGCCTAAGCCGCTCTTGTTTTCTTTTAATTAAGAAATGCATATTCATACATTTTGCGTTATCCTCAGAATGGGATAACAAGCTTTGTCCAGAGAGGGTCATATTGCACTTAGATATATAGGTCAATCCTTTAACTGAGTATAGTCAGGTTTTCAATCTAAGGTACCACATTGTCGGTTGTAAATATGGTTGATTTCAAATTAAATCCATATGGATATAGCGCCTTATTGACAACCGACAATAAGTACTCTTTTGATTTAGAATAGCACATATACCTACTTATCTACTTATAAACTAACAAGTTATAGTCCCAAAACTCAGCTAATAAACATTTCTTTCTTTCCAACCGACTGAGATAAGTGGTAGAGTTGGATCAAGCTAACTCTGCATAGTATTTGCAATGACAAGGTGTGGTAATGTCATCAATAATGTATTTTTTTTTAATGACATGAAATATGTTCTGTTCAAGTCGATGCAAAGTTTAGCTGACGGACTCTACACCCATAGATGTATATACTAAAAGTGAACTTTATGTACAGGTAGCGGTTAATCCACACGCCCGCATAGCAGAGCAGCAGTTCCACAATAACGCAGCGACTTGTGTACTACGGTTATCAGAGACTTACGCGAGCGTGTATGGATGTACACTGGGACGACCATAGTTTATAATATAAAGGATCCACACGCCCGTATTGCAGAGCAGCAGTTCCACAATAACGCAGCGACTTGTGTACTATGGTTATCAGAGACTTACGCGAGCGTGTATGGATGTACACTGGGACGACCATAGTTTATAATATAAAGGATCCACACGCCCGTATTGCAGAGCAACAGTTCCACAATAACGCAGCGACTTGTGTACTACGGTTATCAGAGACTTACGCGAGTGTGTTGGATGTATACTGGGACGACCATGGTTTATAATATAAAGGATCCACACGCCCGTATTGCAGAGCAACAGTTCCACAATAACGCAGCGATTTGTGTACTACGGTTATCAGAGACTTACGCGAGCGTGTATGGATGTACACTGGGACGACCATAGTTTATAATATAAAGGATCCACACGCCCGTATTGCAGAGCAAGCAGTTCCACAATAACGCAGCGACTTGTGTACTAAGTAGTCCGTATGTCTTATGGGTAGGACAAATAGGTGTAGGCACGACATTTTAAAATCTATGGCCGTCCAAGTGTGCAGCCATACACGCTCGCGTAAGTCTCTGATAACTATAGTACACATTGTGTACTATGGTTATCAGAGACCTGGTCGTGGTGGTCGTCCTATTTGTCCTACCCATAAGACATGCGGCATACTTATGTACAGTCAGCAAAACTAATAGCTTAGCAACTGCATATATTTTTATATTTGGTTCCATCCAATACACACTCCCGCCACTACAAAATATGTGTCTAGGTTGACTTGCCATATCCGTTGTAACCTTCCCATTCCCCCGTGGAATCACAGAAGAGAAATGTTAACTTGACCAAACCCTCATTTTGTGAAGTATAAATATTAAACTCTCGCTGTAGGTATAACCAGAATACATTCTGTATATATTGCAGGATTTAAATAAATAATAAAACACGTGTGATTTCTAAACCACTTTTATTTACAATACCTTAACTTTACTATCACAATGCCAACAATATCTAATTGAGCCATTATAATTCTATTGTACTCTAAAATAACACCCATTATCAAACCAATAAAGTCCTATTTACAATGACACCTTCTATCCACCTCCATCCTTGTGATTTATAGGAAAATATAGGTTTTCCTCGTAAGTCCCAGCGTACTTTTAGAAGTACAAATTCAATTCGAATCTAACTAAGTACCTACCTACTCCAGAATTTACAAAAGGTTCTTAATTAAACACAAAGACCCTGGGTCTTACAAGAATGTGTTTTTTTTTTAATTCGGAGCTATTCATATAAATAAAAGTCAGAAAAAACCTAATAGGTAATAAGTTTTTGATAGGCTGTAAAGTCTGTTCGAAATACAGATTTGAAAGTCGCGGAAAGTTACAATAAAAGTTGGAGAAGTTCTAGGAAATTCCAGGATTTGTTACTTACAGGAAACAAGAACATTCATAGTGGAAATGGAAAATTTCAGTTTCCATACAAAATTTGCTTAGCTTCCGATTTTTTGCCATGTTTCAAAATATTGGAAACTTCTCGACGCCTCATCAGTAACAAATGCACGTCTTCACTACGTTTGAACTCTGTTTGAACTTAGTTTATTGCATGAGAATGAGAATGCGGTTAACAATTAAAAAATATGGCCGACTAATAGTAAAATCCATATCGCGTCATTACGCGATACACAAAGGATTCACAATCGAGTTTCTAATATATATATACATTTCTACAATACATTTCTTCACCTTAATCCATAGCAATAAGATATGCATACATATTTGTGAACTCAACTGTACAAACTAAAAGCGGTACAAGGGATTTTAAGAGCTAGATGACGCTGCAAAATTGAATGACACTTACGGTTTCGCGAGTTACATTCACCAAATAAAAAATAAAACAAATATTTCATAAATTATAAATGTCAGATATTTAAATACATCAAAATGAAATGTGATGTTACAAATGACGACTGGCCAAATTTTATAAATAAAATTATATAATTTTTAATTATTTTATATATATATATTTTTTTTTTTTGCGTTTACTGTTTACGAAATAATGGCACTTAGTGACATTTTTTTACGAAATTACGTTAAATTTGTACGACTAACTAACTATAAAATATAGGGGCATGGAAGTGACCTCTAAGACAGGCCAAATTATTTCACATTATCACCATTAGTTTTTAAGCTGACAATATTTTCATTTAATTTGTCATGATAATAGTTTCATTCAGTCTATTCTATTATGTGTGATTCACTTATTAAAGCTCTATTGCTCTTGATATTAAAAACAACTACATATTCTAAAATACTCTTAAAGCTATTTTCATTGTGTCAAGACAAAAAATAACTTAAATATTGTAGGAAAAGAAATATACACAAAATATAAACATAACATTATTACAGCTTCTAAGCTTTTACACGTGGACGGGTTTATTGGAAACATAATGGCATATACATATAACCAAAATAACTAAGTAAAATGTCAATAAATAACACAGACTGCCGATCTACTAGGCTCCGCATTACACAGCGCAACTTTCACCATCCCACTAACCCGGGGTTAACCGGTTAAACCGTTAACCCAGTGTCAAATTGTACGTTAACCATGGTCTCGAGCCATACTCGTACCTATACGATGATATGATGATCGTATTTGTCTACGTCATAGCGTGACACTGGCAGTCACTGCCTCTTTCAATCGCGTGGTGTTCAAAAGTGACACGTGATATAACGTGGATGGAATCCATAATGCGTCTGCTGTGTTCCATCTCTATAAAACTCCGGTAAGCCTCGATCCAGTGGCGTAGCTAGGCGTGGGCGAATGGGGCCTTCGCCCACGGCCTCGCACTTATTAGGGGGGGGGCCTCGCAAAGCCAACCTTTTTATTAACTTGGGAAAACACATTGAAAAGGGCCTCGCAGATGTAGTTTTCGCCCACTGCTAGATTGGTTCACGCTACGCCACTGCCTCGAACTTATTAAAATTATTTATAGCGGGGTGCTCACGTATTATTAATTCGATTTTTAGAAATAGTACACGTCGCTAGCTCGATCGATGTAATCGTTGATCCAGTCAATAATCCTCAAAAATCGATAGAAACATGTCGAGCGTTTATTCAACTTAACCTGTTAAACGCCAAGAATACATAAAGTCATTATTACCTATTCACAACGACAGGACTTAATCGCGTAAAATAATGAGTAAATAATGAGTAAAAATCGTGAAAGTTTAAATCAGTGTAATACATAAAGTCGTTGTTATTAGTCGTGCACACAGCGCCAAGGACAAACTACAGGTGTTATGGCATACGCTGTCAAAGTAACCTTGATACACTCAAGTAAGGTTTACATTTGCTCGCTTTTTACCTTGGCGTGTATAGTATGAATCTTCACCCTAATCCCTAATCTGTTAAACAAAAGCCATAGTTTCTTTTGTGTTGGGCTACCGTGTCTGAGCGCGTGCCAAAGCAACAATGTTGTTTAAAAAGCGGCTGTATCATGGTGGTTTTTAGGTTCAAATTTAAGAACATGAAACATGTTTTGGTAATGTAGGACCATCGACCACCTGAATGTAGGCGAGCGCGTATATAATTACATATATTTGAACCTGAAAACCACCACGATACAGACGCTATTTAAACGACACTGTTTCTTTGGCACGCGCTCAGATACGGAATCCCACCATTCCCACCTCTCCCTCAAAAGGAAAAATGGCTTTTGTTTAACTTAATAGGGTTTTAGGCGTAAAAATCATTTGTTTATGACTTAATAGGTTCAAAAGGTTAATAATACGTAAGTAACCCGTTTAAAACAGTTTTCAGATGTTCCATCTAGGAGATAAACTAATCCGTGATAAATAAATATAAAAAACCGGGCACTGACTAACCCTTCTTAAACTTAATCAAAAGAATACTGCCTATCAAGTACAGAGCGATCCATATTCCAGTGGATAGGAAGCCGTTATACACCATAGGCATGTTTATGGTCCAGCCGCGCTGCAGCATGGAGCGGAGGGATTCCGTGGACTTGGTGAGGGGGAGCACATAACTGATCCATTGGAGGCACTCGTGGAGAGCTGTGGACAAAATTGAACCATTAATATCCTCGTAAGGCCCACTGTCCTATCCATAGTACTAATCCTTCAACGTAATTATAACCGTTTTCTATTGGAACAGTTGGATTTCTTTTGTTCCGTTCGATTTCAAAACAAAAAAAAATGCAACCATATTTCCTTTACAAATTCATATGGCATTTTTTGTATGACAGGCCTTAAGAGCTAAGTGTAAAAATTAAGATTTAAAAAAACCGGACAAGTGCGAGTCGGACTCGCCCCCTGAAGGTTCCGTACTTTTTAGTATTTGTAGTATAGCGGCAACAGAAATACATCGTCTGTGAAAACTGTCTAGCTATCGCGGTTGATGATTTACAGCCTGGTGATAGACAGACGGACAGACGGACAGACGTACAGACGTACAGAGGAGTCTTAGTAATAGGGTCCCGTTTTTACCCTTTTACCCAACCTTTGGGTACGGAACCCTAAAAACATATTACTTAAATTATTTTTGAAATTAAGCCTATCCAAAAGCGACTTGGAGGAAATGTCATATATTCGACGCGTGAAGTATAAAATGCATTTATTCTGTTGTAATTGTACTTTTGTGCATATGACAGCAGCTAGTACCTTAAAGTCAGTCACAAAGCTATATTTATATGATCTGTGGCTATATCCACATACTCACACTCGCTTTGCCCAATAAACCAAGACCAATCAAACCAATTACAAATAGCGGCACAGAGTTGTCAATGTAACAGATTGATGGCCGCTTCGAGCACTTCGTACATGGAGACTATATAAAGGAGCCAAATCTCTATGTATGAAAAGTGTCCATCAAAAAACAGTAATTAGGCGGCGCCACCATACACCGAAATACTACCAAAAACAACCTACTTAATTTGGTCGAGTTATTTGTTGCCTTATATGGTTCATGTTATACTCATGTCCCAGAGCCTAACTAGCGCTACCGGAGAGATAAGGAACTACTATTTAAAGCTGAAAGCGGTCACTTTTGCAACAATTCTGCCATAAGAGATTGGCATCCTTTCTATACCATCCATAACTTCGTAGATTGGCATCCGTTGAGGTTTAGTTTGTCCATTTCATTATAGTATTGGTTTTGATGTCGTGTTTGCAAGAGATACAAAATTGGTGAATTGGGTGAAATAATGTTAAGGTGCATCCACGCCACTTAACGTTTGTGAAGCTACGTCGACTGTGCAGCAGTAAGTATAGTATGAATCTTCTACTACCTAAACGTTCATCCACACCGCAGCAAAGTAACGTTGAGCACTGTGCAACCCGCTAAAATTAGGTAACTTACCTGGTTATCTTTCCCCATATTCAAAAATCAGCTAAAACTATACTTTCTATCTCTGCCTTAAGTTGCCATTTTATATATGCTTGTATATATATATTGTATTGTATATTTATTTGTGTGTTAGGTTTTGTTTTAATACTTATATGTATAAGTAGTAATTGTAGTATGTGTGTTTGTGTTTAATAGTCTCCATATTTAGCTCTTTGCACTACCTGCTGACTTTTGTATGAGTTCTACATTTCCTGCTACCCAAAGGTTGTCTGGAAGAGATCGCTTTTTAGCGATAAGACCGCCTGTTGTTACCTGGTTCTATTTTTCTTTAAATATTTCTTTGTAGTTTTACATGTATGTAAAATGTATAATTTTGGTGCAATTAAGAATATTTACTTACTTACTTATAGTATGAATTTTCTCAAATGATTTTTACGCCTAAGATCCTAATCTGGCACGCGCTCCGACACAATGGCCGACCGCTCCCATAAAAGAAACAATAGCTTTTGTTTAGGACAGATTAGGGTCTTAAGCGTAAAAATCATTTGAGAAAATTCATACTATAACTAGGTTAGTTATCTTATTTGACCGTGTTGCACACCTACCTACTATGATGTATAGTCGCCATCAGATATATCGGAGCAGCCAAGGCGCTCACAAATATCTGAACACGCCTCTATTGTCAAGGCGTTAGAGTGCGTGTTCAGATATTGTAAACACCTCGGCCGCTCCGATATAACTGATGGCGACTGTACACTGTACCTAACGTTCATCCACACCGCAGCAGAGTAACGTTGAGCATGTACTGATGTACCGTAGGTACAACCGGACCTTAGTGTCGTTCGGGTTTTATGATTGTAGCAACATACTCGTAAAACCTTTTAATTGTTAACTATTTCAATAATTTTTTTATTAGGGCGTAAGTACTGTTTGGGAACATTAATTGTTAACATACGATTAAAAATATATTATATTCCTATCATCACAAATACGATTCGTTGCAGATACAAAGTAATTAAACATGAAAAAAAAAAGTTTTTATAATATAAATTCCAATTGATTCCAATTTAAACTTGCCAAAAACTGTGCAAACCTATTATTACGATTCAAGTATCAAAGGTCACATTTATGTGAATAGTATTTTCCAAAATTCTAAGTGTTTACTTATATGCATATGTCCAACGAAATATTAACCTTATCATCTGTATCCCTAGTGTAAATTTCATTCGATAGCGGACGTGACTTACGCGTTTGTGTTAAGTGTCATTTTGTATGGGATTTTGAGTTTCCAAAATTTCCCGCTTGGCGCGCTGTTCAAAATCCCATACAAATTAACATAACGCAAACGCGAACGCTAGTCACGCTATCGAATAAAATTTAAACTAGGTTCTGGCTTAACAAATGCCAATGCCATATTTTATCCACACACACAGAGCTAAACTGTATTTACTCAACTTTGTAATCCTCTTAAAGTAAGAAATAGTGCAAATTGTTGCCAATCGAACAACACTAAAAGCTTCTACAAGTAAAACCATAAAAACACATCCACGTTATAGCAATATAAACTTTATTAGGCACTACTAAAGTTGATTTTCCTTTAAACTTTGGTTTGAAACATTTTATTCCCTGTAATCCCTGTGCGTCGAAGAAAATTGTGTAAAGTAATCAACAGTTCACTAATGGATGCACTTAGATGCACTAGAAAGAGAGGAAAACATCCAATTGAGTGGAGATAGAGCGTATTTTTTCTAAATTAATAGAAACTGAGCGGTGATTTCGAAAGCTAAGCTTTTAGTTAAAAATTTAAATGTTTTTCGTGGTTGGGTTTCTTTAGGTACCTAATCCACTTTATTGTTTGTTATTACGGTGGCATAGAAAATAAAACCTTATAACAACGTTTATATTATGTAGGTACGGTGTACGCAGCGTCTTAAGGAATGTTATACATCCCTATTGAACTTACCTTCAAAAATATGATGAGGGTAATATGCCAAACGGCCAAACAGCATCATTGACTGGAATGACCCAAAAGCAATGAACGTGGTGGTTCTCTACGTATTATTGCCATGTGCCAAACGATGCCGCATTGCAACATCGTATAAACATACAGCGGTTTTCCAGCATCAAAGAGATAATAATAAATAGTAATGGAAATAGGAACTGATAATAATTTTGACGGTTTGCCTTCAATAGGCCAGACAATGCCGCAAAGCATCATGAATGAACGTGACGGTTCTCTCAGTATTAATAATTGATGATAATAATGATGATAAATATTATTGGTTTACCTTCAATAGGCCAGACGATGCCGCATAGCAACATCATTGGCAAGAATGCTCCGAGGGCGATGAACATGACGGTTCTCTCAGTATTAATGGATGGTAATAATGATGGTTTAGCTTCAATAGGCCAGACGATGCCGGATGCCGCATAGCAACGTGATGATTCTCTCAGTATGAATGGATGGTAATAATGATGATTAATATTGATTGTTTACCTTCAATAGGCCAGACGATGCCGCATAGCAACATCATGGGCAGGAAGGACCCGAGAGCGATGAACGTTGCGGTTCTCTCGGTGTCGCAGAGACAGGACACGAAGAAACCTAAAACAATAATGCAAATTAATATACCTACACATACGTATTTAAATAATTCTCTTTTTTAGAACTGTTCCTAATTCAAATATTTTGTAAAAGACGTCCATGTAAAAAATATTCGTAAAAAAAAATTGTCAACGTATTTTGGGCCCTTCTGTATTTAACTAACTTCAATTTTATTATGAATTCATTAAACTTATTAGTAGGTTCGACACGTTCGACAAATTGAATTATTGGGCCACTCTGAAATTTGTCAATAGCCTTAATGGCTATTTTCATAATAATGGACGAATTAGGTCTCTCATTTATAATCTTAATTGATTTATCTTTTTATACCTAAGAACGAATATATGGGATAGACTAAGGATTTTATTTTGATTATAAGAAAATGTTAGCTAGAGAAAATTATTTTGAAAGACCCAGGCCAATATTTGTGCTTTTGAATTTAGAACTTTCTTATATTTCAAACTCTTAATTTGCACTTGTACATGTACGCCGGGACTTACGAGGTTAAAATCATATTTGAAAAAAATTACTGTAAGTATCCACGCTTCAACCCTGTATTCGGTCTGTGTCGTTATCCTTGCCTCCCCCAGGGGGTGGGTTTTCGAAAACAAAGTACAAAAGGCTAGCTTTCAAAACTTCTAATAATAATCCGATATTTTAGACCCCAGCCTACACGAAAAATATTTAATTCATTATTATAATGCGACGTCTGTTCGTATGATTATAAATTTAAATTAAAAACACTTAACAAAATTAAAACAGACAACATTTGGCCCAACCATCTGTTGGTTTATCACAAATAATTTACAAAAAACGGCAACCAACCCTTTTATACCCCTTGGGCCGTTTTCGACAAAAGCAAGTACTCGCTACTCCTCATTTAAATAAGTAGTAGAAAGAGTTCATAACCCCAAGGAGTTTAGACCAATAACTAATCCTGGGCATATGTGGGCTATACCAATTGACAAATGAATTTTGTTTGCACAAACACGAACGATACTACTATTAAAAACTAAATGTCATATTTTGTTAAGTACATAATTGTGACGTTTTCAACCAAATTACTAAACTCATTAAACATTGTCGCTTGTTGATAAGGTTGATTTCTAATTGAAGCCTTACTGACAAGCGACAATAAGTTACCCTTTTGGTTGAAAATAGCACAATTAGATTGTTAGTTCCTTTGTTTCTTCAAATTTTCATCTCTACAACGTCTGTTCTTAAACATCTTATCAAAGAAAAACAAAACACTATTTTCTGAGCACAATAAACTTTAGCTTCTTATATTTTTACAAAATTTCAGTCTTTACCAAAACGACGTAAGCGATGCGTATTTTGTATACGCTTTCAGCTGTTTTGTATAAAAGTACAGTACAGCATTTCAAGTGGAAAAAGGCCTTGATTATGAAGAAAAAACCGGGTAAGCCGGCGGCAGAAATAGGAGGGCAAAAAGTGAAAAGACTGAGGTAGCAATGATAGGTACTTTTTCGAGAGATTTAAAAGAAGATGGCGCACTTTTTAATAATCATATCCCGGTTTTTCGGGAGCAATATCAGTGCGAGTGATTAATTAAATATCGAATTTGGTTTGGTTTGGTGGTCGGTTTGATGGTTTGGTTGGCATTCAAGAAATAAATAAATAATTATTGGTGTTAATATCGATAGCAAGCAATTTCTAAATCTTAATAAACAAATGTGTCGTTTTCAAGCAAAAGGTACCACATTGTCGCTTACCATAAAAAAAAGAAGAAAATAACTTTATTATGCATGAAATATGGTACAAAAGGTGGTCAGACCATATTATACATAAGTAACACATATTTTACCAGCATCTGGCATGCAAAAAACTAAACTAACAGGACTAACTAACTAACTAACTATAAGGACGCTCTGACAGGTTTTTCGTATGAAGATACAAGCAATTTTCGTTCTTATGGTAAGCGACAATGTGGTACCTTTTGCTTGAAAACGTCACAAATATTCTTATTACTTAAGTGTTAGCTTTTTCATGAAGTATTTGCAAACCCTTTTCATTAATTCTAATCGTGACTGACTAGTTATTTTGACAATCATTAAGGGGGGGGGGGGCTCCTGCAAAACTGCAGTTTTTATTTTGAATTTTTTCACCTCTTAATGAAGGGCAAATGTATTGAAAGAATTCACACGGAAACTACACTATACATTTCCGAGGGCAGACTCTAAGAAAAACCTTAAAAGTTTAAAGCTAGCTAAAGAAAAAAACACGAAAACATGCCTAATTTTAATTTATTTTCAATTGTACACCGTTACCCTCCATACTAGTAGCAGTATTATTTTAGTATAAAATAGCTGGTGATATAGCCAAGGGATTTGACCAGCAAAATTTTAATCAGAAGTATACTTTCAGAGTTATTGAGTAAAGCCCTTAAACCCGCGCGATCGTCAAATCTTCCTTCGCAATTATCGCGCGGCGCGGCAAATTTTTATTCCTTTCTTATTTCCTGGGTGTATGCGCCCTCTTAAAATTAAATCAAATAATAATTCAGTAACAAAAACAAAAACAGAAAAACAAAAAACAAATTTACATTTAAAACATAACGGTGATGTGGTACGTAACGTACGTAAGTACAATTTTTATCGACATTGACTTTTAGTAAGTACCACTTTTGTCCTCGTACTTTTTAAACCCACAATTTTTGACCACCAGACCACACACATATACCGGGTGTTTCCTTTAACAGGAGAATTAAATTAAACTGGAGGCTGTACTCCTCAAACTGACCAACATTTGTTCAGCAACTTTTAAATATAACTTGTGTTTTGATTTTCATTATACTCTAAAGTTTATTCTAAGACGCAATGTATTGCAAAATTTGTTATGTTTAAAGGGTGACAAGCAACGTCAAACACACAGATGGCAGCGTACATTGAAAATAATATTTAATTAGTATGAAAAAGGTATAATCTAAAAATTTCATAATTTAAAAAAGTAGCTAAACAAATGTTGGTCAGTTTGAAGCGTACAGCCTCCAGTTTAATTTATTGCTCCTGTTACAGGAAACACCCGGTATATACCATATAAAATGGTAATGGTAATGGTATTTCATATGAAAGGTTAATGTGAAGTAGCTTACATTATAGTTTATCTGTGCTTCAGATCTCGTTTCAAAGTTTTTTCTCGCTGCAGAGCCGAGCAGATATAGCTTAATTGTAGGTGTCACAAGAATTTTCTTGTTACATTTCCGTTTATTTCAGAAGGAAAAATCGTCGGCTGAGAATACGTTTGTGTCATTTTTGAGATGTTTTTTAATTATTCCTAAAATAACAAAAAAATCGGTTTTTGGAAAAAAAAAATTTCAAAAAGGTGCCATATCCGCATTTTACTATAGTATAATAGACAATTGTCACAAAAGTGTTACATATCCAAAACTTTTGTCATGTCATACATTGTACATTGACTCATCAAAAACGGATATGACAATAATAAAAATGCTTTTATTTAATGATTACCACTATATTCAAAATATTTGTATAAATATTTGTATGAATATGATAAATAAGTTCAATATTTCCTAAATGTAAAACTTTTCGAAAAGTATGTTTTGGTTCTTTTCGCTCTCCTGCAAACCAATGTAAGTGGCGGGCGTATGGACCAAACGTATTCTCACCCGACGATATGCATTTTAGTACTGCAGCCCATCAAGACTCGCTATAGCAGGCTTTCAGGGCGTAATATTGCAATATATTCTAGAATAACGATCGTAAAAGAGAACATTTATCTTCCATTCAGAATGGGTCTATTCGAAAGTATCATTGCCTTTTTATATTTATTACATAGATTTTATTATCTACTATTTTATATTACCAGTTTTCACATTGTCCGATCCGATATCGGATGTCGGAAGGAAGTAAAATGTAAGATATATGTGTTTCTCTGTATAGTAGTACTTTACTATAGTACTTTACAAAGCGCGAGGAAATGTTCGCAAGACAACTCCGGGCTCAGTACCAACATCTACTATACCAGCCAGCCTGTACCTCTGATGTATATAGGAGAAATGCTTTTAATATGTGTGTTGTAATATTCAATAACCTCCCTATAGAGCTGAGAATGTTGAAAGAGAACGTATTTAAAATAAAATGAACATTGCTTTTATAGTGTTAAGGATTATTTAAAATTTAAAACAATATTTAAAATGACAAACGCCGATTTTTATTTGACATATGTAATTTATTTTATTTTATTGTTGACTAATGTACCATAATTCTCTCTTTTTTTTCAATTTAATTTCATTGACTGTTTTATTATGATATTGTTTTAATTATTGCATGTTAGTAATTAGTAAATGTACCTTAATGTACCATTTTGTAAATATTTTGCATGTTGATGTTGTGTCGACTGAATACTGTGTAACTATTTTATAAGATCTGATTGTTACGTATTCAAGCAAATAAATATATTCTATTCTATTCTATTCTAGAACGAAATAGTGTCCTGAGTCACAGAATAAATAATAGTACTAGGTACAGAAGTTTCACTCTCCAACAAAACGCGTCTATTACGACAGATATGACCGCTAGGCGGCGCATGGGCGAACAGGCGTCCGTTCCGTAGTGGTGCGCGCCGCGCGGCAATTACTATAGACCACAGAAGCTCAGAACTGGGGGCGGCCGCATGTAAGTACTTGTAGCGGCGCAACGAAATCGTGGAGTCACGCCTGCCTGAGTTTAGGTTGCACTTACCAAAAGTCATCCCGCAGAAGCCATTAAGCACCGTCAACAATATGATCCAGCCGAGAGGCCCGTTGTTGGTGAGGTCGAAGAACACGAAACCAATGAACAGCACCACGGCGGCCTGGGTCATCATCATGAACATCTGGATGCACACGTGCGAGAATAAGATCTCCGTGCCTGCGGATAGAGTTCAATGTTCAATGACGATATTGTGGTAGTAATACGTAAGACCTAACCCAAGCCGGGTTGGGTTAGGATCAAGAATATCGACACGCACGTGCGAAATTAGGATATCCGTGTCTGTGTATAAGGTGCAATTTTCAATGACGATATTGTGGTAGTAATAGTTAATAAGTACACACGGGGGCAGGAAGATTTTGACAATTGCGGCACCAATGCAGCCGGCAATAATATCGCGCTGCAATACCGCAGCAGTAATGCTTGTGTAGTCTTAATCCGAACCATACCTTTATTCTTTATTCTTTCACAATTGCATACATGTATTAATAGGTACAAAAGGTATTAAATATTACAAGAAGTTCTTATATGCTACCCATGCATATGTTCTTATATGTTAGTGGTAATCGTGCTCCAAATAGCAAAAGTTTCGGCAAAAATTGACTAGAGTCGGACCAAGCTAACTCTGCATGGCATTTGCAATGACAAAGCGCAGCAATGTCTTCATTAATGTCAAATTTATATGAAAATAATAAATAAATAGTATATGACATTCTTACACAGATTGACAAAGTCCCGCGGTAAGTTGGGCTTGTGTTGCGGGTACTCAGACAACGATATACATAATATATAAATACTTAAATACATAGAACAAATACACCCATACAAAACACCCATAAAATAATGACGTCTTTAAAGACACTCCCTCACTTTGTTCTGTTCCATGCAAATTTAGCTTAGACGGAATCTCCTTTAGGGACTTAGGTAGTTTTGATTAGGTACGTAATTCTTCAATAAAATCCTGTCTTCCAAAATGAACCACTAAAGGTAGAATTTCTACTTTTACCGGTTATAATTCTAGGTTTCACTATAACGGCCCAGTAATAGATCCGTTGTAGCCTCCATTTTTCTGCAAAGATATACGAAACTCCCCACAAATTAACTTTTCCAAGCGACTACTTCCAACAACTTCAAAACTATGCCCCTGATAGTTACTACTTTCTACTCTAACTTAGAAGAGTGACTTAAATTCACTGAATGTTTACGCTATTTTGGCTTCTAACCTTCGACTGATAAGGGTCATAATCTCGTGCACTAAATTACATAAGGTTACGCTAGATTTCAGGTGGGTAATAGTTGTTTGTTGTTGAATGTTGTTTTCTTTAAAAACTCCTGAACTATGTATGGAGAGGTATATTTTACAAGATGGGACAATAGTAGTATCCTAATGTAAAAGTGCTATTCCTATTACTTTTACAAGTCATTCAAATAAAAAAAAATCAAATAATTATTTCCCATTAATCTGGAAATCATTTTAATATCTTCATTTTGGTCCTAAATGCGTGTAATCCAAGTTTGCTCCATCCCATAAACTAATTTAATGTAAGGAACAAACCGATACAGGTCTTGCAAAATAAAATGTAAAAATGAACACAAAACGAATAAATAATTATATTTCCATACTGACCCCATTTTCTTTGACTTTAGCGAGCGGAAACAAGAAGTTGGAGTAGTTTCCTAATGCTATTTTTATTCCATCAAAACGCTATTTTAGGGACGCGAAAAAGAACAAGTTAGGAAATATTTATGGAAATTGAGTTGGACGTAAAAAAAATGTATACAGTGGATTTCGGTTATAACGACGGAGGGACCACTGTATAGTAGGGCGGCGGAACAGGTTTTAGGTTACTTTTCATTCATGTCATCTAGGATATGGGTAAATATGGTATCAATGCATTCAGTATAATGTCCTGAACACATTTATACTAGATGATAAGCGCGAAAATGGTGGGGGTAGTTACGCGACGTCATAAAACCGGCAGTACAAACTTTTTGGGGATTGTTTTTTTTTTACTTTAGCAACATGGGTACCAAAATGAAAGCAAGTGAAGACCATTTCAAAAATATATGTAAAAGTTGCAGTTTAATGTAACAGAAAATTATACTGTTTTTCAACTTGATGTATTTTTCTTATTTTTTTATATATCTGGTTAATTATTTTAAGCATTATATAGAGGATATTCGCGCACGAGCGCTGAACGCACTGATACCAAATATACCCATATCGAGATGACATGAGCGAAAAACGATTTCTAGTATTTTCGGGGTGTATTTATTGATGTATGAAACTACGTTGCCTCAGGGCTATATAACCGCGAAAATCGAAATTCGCAAATTGCGGGCATTTTTCTCCGTCACTCTAATTACGCCTTCATTCGAGTAAAAGAGAAAGATCCCCGCAATTTGCGAATTTCGGTTTTCGCGGTAGCCCCACAGAACTTCAAATGATATTCGAGTTAGTTTTCGACTGCTGTTGAGAGATTTTGGACTATAGTTATGAGGTTATGAGGTACCTTAATATCTATTTTATTATTTTATTAAATGCAATTTGAAAATAAAATAATAATTACCTGTAATTCCGGACACTAGAGACCTCTCCAAAATGCCTTCGTTCCGTTCAGCCAACATGGAGCTAGTTGTCAGGGCAACAGCCAGGAAGAAAACAATCCTAAACAAAAAGAAAAATATTTATGTTACAAATTATTTTTTCAAATAATCGAATTTAAACTGTCCTGAGACATACTAACATTATAAACTGTAATAGATAACATGCACTACAGAAAAAGTTACCAAGTCCACCGTATATTACAGTTTATAATTTATCAGGATGGCTAAAATATATGTGCATTCCCGTTGCCAGGGAGGTTTTGGGATCATACTGAGCAACTTTTACTATGGGACCAACTACAAAAACGCGAAAAAAATTTTTACCGTCCCATAGAAAATGGACCAGCAAAATGTATGAAACAGTCAATTTTTTTTTCGTGATTTCGTGGGAGATCCCATAGTTAAAGTTGCTCAGTATAATCCCAAAACCTCCTTGGTAACGGGAATGCACTTATTTTTTACCTAGTGTAGTGTGACTACTTAAAAAACAAATCAAAAAAATATTTTATAGAATAATTTGATTTGTTCCCTAGTTGGATACTTTTTTATTTTGTTACTAAACAGAACGTTTTTTTATTATGGGGGAAAAATTCGCCGTAACCGGGTATTTCGGTTCTTTGTATTTCAATTTCTAGCAAATAAAACTAGTTCCAGACATAAATATATGTTACCTAGGTACTTGAATGTTCATATCAGTTCCGATTGTCGTTTTAAAATGAGACCGAGTGTATGGCGGCAGCTAAGGATTCGTGTGACTCTCAAGAGTCCCCGGCAAGCTCGGTTCTCCATACGGTTACGCTCTCATTTTAAAACGACTAGCTAGATTGCTCTGAAACTTTGTACTTACAATAGGATAAGGTATATCTAGGTATGTAATTATTTTATGTAGCTTCAGATACCATAGTAAAAAAAAACCGCGAATTTAAGTTTTTCATACAAAACTTAATTTTGCTCTATTTCGTTTGTTTTATAAACTGGAGCTTTATAAACTAATTACAGACATAGATATACCTCATGTGCAAAGTTTCATTACAATCCAACACGTAGTTTTAAAATGAGAACGAAACTCCGTTTGAAATATCATTGGGGTCAAATAATCTAGTCTAGGTAGGTATGGAACTTATAAGACGTTATTTTGTTACCTAATTATCACCACAAAACAAACACAGTCTATAAAGTTAAAATAAATAATATTATAATCACAAATTCTAACGTGTTTACAAGAATTAAAGCAACAATTATACAGTTCAGAAATAAAGTTAAAGGTAAAGTTCAACCAAAATTAGAATGAATTCAAAACTTTCAAACACTTCTATTTATACGCAATTACCTAATTCAGTTTAGTTTTAAGGTGACTTCGATGTTTTGGTACAGTCGCCATCAGATTTATGGGAGCGCCCGAGGTGCTCACAAATATCTGAACACGCCTCTATTGTCAAGGCGTTAGAGTGCGTGTTCAGATATTTTGAGCACCTCGGGCGCTCTGATATATCTGATGGCGACTGTACACCCATGGCTGTTTGTTTAGGAAAGTGCTTAATGTTTGTTTTATTCAGTCAATTAAATATTATTGATACAAGAAAACTTTTGCTTAGTCATTTTTTTAATCTAAATCTTCACTTTGTTTGGAAACGGTATTCGTATTTTACAATCTGTTACAGTTATGATATTCTTACGGCCTTGCTGCGACCATTATGCGTGCAATAATCAGCGCGAGCTATCATATTATTATTATACAAAACCCTAACATAAGCAAATCTTGTCAGTCGAAAAAGGCGGCAAATTTAAAAAATGTAGGCACGAAGGGATATCGTCCCATAGAAAATTTGAATTTCGCGCCTTTTTCTACTGACAAGATTTGCTTGACCAACTATATTTTAAAACTAGTGGCTCTGTGAGCTGTTGACCTCGCGAGGATTGTAAACTGAATAAATGTATGGCTCCGCCATTTTGAGAAAACTTGGAAAAAAATATTTAAACATCGAACCTACTCACAAATTTTCATGAGAATCGGTTGAGAATAAAATTGCGACCTGTTGAGAAGAACATCCGGACATACGAACACGAACAAGCATTTTAGCCCAAGCTGAAACGGAGTCCATCTCTAACGCTCGGTCAATTTGTAAATCGCTGGATGGCTGTAAAGATCCTGTTACACCTTACTTATTTAGTAGCTTGTTAGAGTCTATCAACTCTATAAGTACCTATTAATAATTGATTGTCCAACTGTCATTTTCACATTAGTGTTTATTAGAAAGAGACAAAATTTAACAAAGGTTTAATAAGTTATTGGAATAATTATGTAAAACTTGGAACATTTAATAAATCCTAGTAAGGACAACTGAATTAAGTGAGGTGAGTTTATTTATTTTGTTCGTAGTGTTCGCTATTAAGTACTATGTTTTTTGTTAATAAATATATTTCCAGTTTGAGGTGTGCTAGGCCTCTAAGCGCCACTTGCACCATCCCTTTAACCCAGGGTTAAGCAGTTAAACCTTTAACCTAGTGTCAAATTGTACTGGTAACCATGGTAACTACAGGTTTAACCGGTTAACCCCGGGTTAGTGGAATGGTGCAAGTAGCGCTATTAGATACGTCTCATAGTGATTCAGTTTTTTTTTATTCATTACATTTCACAGCATAACAGTGATCCAAAGATATCTTTATTAAACCTTTATTACCTGCGCAATATAAAATGCACAGAAATGGCTCGGAGTAGCCACTGAGTGTCGTAAGATGGGACACAAGCTGACAGGCCATAATAATAAATCTGAAGTAAAAGAAAGCTTTTATGGGACGGAAGAACTGTTTATTGGCACGAAATGTACGAGTAAATGTCAATGTTTAAGTTTTAAAAATAGATGAAGAGGAAAGATTTCACAAGATGGTAGATCCTGAAACGCGCAAGGTCCCTTATAATGTTAGTAGAATTAACTTTAAGACGCGTTTAGATCTGGAAGCCATTTGCGAATCACTCGCGCGCTGCACGCGCACTGCACATCGTAAAACGTACCTAATGAATAGAATAGGGTATAAAGGATGACTCACGTTAGACCGGGCAGTATCCGGGCCTGAGCTTCCGGCGCTTCGTTTTCTATGAAAAGCATCACGTGATCACCTGTTATGTCATAGAAAATTAAGCGCCTGAAGCTTCGGCCCGGACACGGCCCGGTCTAACGTGAGTCATCCTTCACTGTATTTAAAATAAATTATTTCACACCATGCATGAAATAAAGCACCAGATATTAGAAAAACATAGATAGCAATTGTTTTTAAACACAATTTATATTTAATCAATCGGATTGAAGTATAAAAAGTAAGTGAGTTGACGGTGACGTCATTGTGTAATGTTTCATATAAATTCCATATTAGAAAATCGTTTTGACAGTTCAAAAAGAGAAACTAATTTGACTAGTAGGAGAATACCCTAAAAGATCACCAGCTTAGCATCAGCGTATGCTTGTTTGCCACCAACGTGGTCTAAGAAAAAAAGATTTTCTTAAACAAGAGCATTCACAGTATGTTAGTTAGTTCTTAGATAAATTTCAAGTCGTTATTTATTATTTATTAGGGGGTATTTATTAAAACTTACGTCAAAATAACTCCAGGACCGGCGAAGTCAGTCATTTCTGGTGAAGAGATTCCATATATGGGTGGGTCGTTCACCTGAAAAAAAACCGATGAGTTTAGGATTACCTATGAATTTTGATATTGAAAATCAAGGATGGCCAATTTTCACACCCTTACTATTATTTTAGAATACCGATGAAATCCGCTTTTGAGGTAGGTTCCGATTTTGAAGTGATTAAACTTAAACGCTATAACGTGTTTGAATACATAAAATATTATGTTCCTAATGCTACTTGTATCGCGCACCACCATTAAACTGATTCGGAGGCAAACATTAAATTAATGTAGAGTACAATGTTGTAATTTTTGTAAAATTTTCAAAAAAAATGAAAACATTCTTCTTCAAGAAAACAATTCTTTACAAATCTTGTCTGATAAAACATTTAAGTATATTAATATTACTATTTTATAATACAAGAAATATAAAAAATTAGAAACTAAAACCCGTTCTGAGCCATGCCGGGTCCAAAGGTCCCCATCACACTAGCAGCGTTACCCCGCTGTATGGCGATGGGACCAGTTGGACAAGCCGTGACCACAGAATAAGTAATAGTATTATCATACCGAACGGCCACGCACCGCCCCGCCCCGACTCGAATTACCTCGCCCCGCGACAGCAGATTGACGGCCGTTTGCCGGCCGCTTAGAACAATTTATAAGCAACTTACTCACACAATGACGCATGCCGCGTGTACAGACGTGCCGTTCACACATAGCAACGCAAGTGATTTTTGATGTACAGCGTGTCCGCCCTGTGCCATGACTCAGAACGGGGGTCACACCCTTTCTCTCTGAGGCACTTGCCAAGCTCTCGGAAGAGATGGAATGTATTTATATAAAATATAAAATCCATCCATTTCGGAATCTAAATAAAATCCTTGAAAAATATCCGAATTATCTCCAGAGAAGCAATCAATTCCACCTAATAGCTAGCAAAGATAGATATAACTCCTATTATATCCTCTTTGTAGCTAGTAATAAGATAGTTGCAACGCCTAGTTAATTAGGTTATATGTTATAAGTAACAAAAATACGATCTAATAAAAGTGAAGCCCCTAGGCAATTTACTCTACCTTTTTCAGACAGTAAATTTGCCCCGATGTGGTAAACAAGTTTGCAGGGCTGTCTAGTAATATGGATTGATCTAGAGATTTCTAAAGTAGGTACATACTTGCATTTAGGATGAACAAGACCCATATAAAAATAAAATAAAATAAATAAATATTAATTAGGGGACATCGACATCTTACACAGATCAACCTAGCCTTAAACTAAGCAAAGCTTGTACTATGGTTGCTAGGCGACGATATACATACTTATATACATAGGAAACACCCATGACTCTCGAACAAATATTTATGTTCATCACACAAATGAATGCCCTTACCGGGATTCAAACCCAGGAACATCGCCTTCACAGGCATGGTCACTACACTACCCTTAAACACTACCCACCGGCCAGACCGGTCGTCAAAAGTCGCTAAACGATATGCAGCTAAACTTACGACTACTAGTGCTGTGGAGTAAAAATTATACCTACTTACCTAATGGACCGCGAGCCAGGCGCAAATTTCGTCAGTCATCGCCTCCCGGGCGAAAACTCGTATAGCGGTTAACAGCTATGTATGATGAACCCTCGTGAACGTCAGCTGCCGCTCCTTTGGTGGGTTGAGGAATGGCAGCCACCGAAACGCGTAACACGGTCTTTCCACCGCGATACAACCGGCTGACGATTTGTTTTATTAACAATAGCATCTAAACTATCATCTGACAAAGTATCAAACGGGAGGAGATGACGCCGATGACTGAAAAGAATTTTCTTTTTTACATGTTCATGTGACCAGCTGACGGTCTTTCCACAGCGATACAATCGGCTGACGGATTTGTTTATTCACAATAGCATCTAAACTATCATCTGACAAAGTATTAAGCGGCAGGCAATGACTAAATTTTTTTTATAGACTTTATTTGCTGCCATTCCTCAACCCACCAACGGAGCGGCAGCGGATGTTCACGAGGGTTCATCATACATAGCTGTTAACCACTATACGAGTTTTCGCCCGGGAGGCGATTGGTCATGGAAATCTGTTCCTGGCCCGCGGTCTATAATAATAATAAATGACTAAGATCACTACGGGTAAGTGAGGTTGCGGGATAAGTGTGCTGGCATTCACATTGGGGCCTGTTTACACATTGATTAGTGTTTATTGCGAGTTCATACATTTGCTACTTGCGTTTAGTGACAAATGTATGAACGAATATAGGTTTTTTTTATTTTTTTTCTTTAATATAAAAATTTGTAGTAACGCTCGCAGACGCTTCTGCTTGATAAAAAACAAAGATAGATATAACTCCGTAATAGATGGATACAGTCTAAGGAAAAAACGTGCCTCGAAAATCAAGAAAATTTGATTCTCGTTCAGAGGGCGCTACTAGTTTTGGCCTACAGTGGTATAGATGGCGTTGACGGTTTCCTTTGTTATTTAACAATTTTAACGCATATCAGTGAAAGAATATGGGTCAAAATCATAAAAATAATTAATGCAAATAAAAAAAATCATTTATCTATATTTAAATACATTCTATCGTATTTTTATAAATCTTCATTTTTAGTTCTAAAGTGTGTCGACAGATGGCAGTGAATTTACTGTGGTTACAAAATTTACTATGACAGTACCGCTCTAGTATAAGTTACTCTATGATAAAAAAATAGTTTAGTTTGAGTTAGCACATTGTTACTGGTGAATTCTCAATGTAATTGAGACTCCGGTGCCTGTTAAAATATAACATTCTTACGGGTAGATGTTGCTATACGTAACAAGGCGTTTAAGCGTTAAGAGAACGAATGGAAAGATGCGCACACTTCTGTTAAGGCTCCTTAGCTCAGTTGGTAGTAGCGATTGGACCGGTGGTCGCAAGTTCGAGTTTTGCCGGAGGTGGTGAATTTTTCAATTTTTGTCTTTAATACAAAAATATTATGTGTAAACAGGCCCCAATATGACGGCACTTACTTACCCTTACCCGTATTGACCTTAATATATTATACTTGAAAGGTATAAACCCATATCCTGATAAATAAAGGGTTTATATAATTTATTTGCTACATTTCGTCCCAGTCACCAAAATATGGCGCAATATCAGTACTCGTCCTTTGTTTGGTTAAATCTTATTGATTTATACGTAACACGTATTATTTGTACACAAAACACGTAATGCTTATTGTCTTCCGAAGGCTCTTAGGGGATAAAGGTGAGTTTTGTCACTTTAGGGGAGAGTGGCCAATATGTTATTTGAGTTCTCATACGCATAGAACCGGGCTATATGTATTATTGCTAGCCAGTGTGATAATCACTTATATGATAAAGATTGCGATGAAGTGAAGTTAATTCGAAATCCCACTAACTTAATAGAGACTGCAATATTGCACCGGAAATGTTCCTATCTGCAGAAATCCTTTGTCAATAGAGCCGCCCAGGCTTGCTAATGCAATTTAGGCGCAAACACCGCAGATGCATGAGCATTCTAGGTCGGTTATAGGTACTGATGCAATCATATGCACGCAATGCTTCATGTAATGGCACAGGGCGGACACGCTATACATCAAAAATCACTTGCGTTTCTATGTGTGAACGGTACATCTGGACACGCGTCATGCGTCATAGTGTGAGTAAGTTGCTTAAAAATAGTACTGAGCGGCCGGTAAACGGCCGTCAATCTGGTGTCGCGGGGCGAGATAATTCGAGTCGGGGCGGGGCCGTGCGGCCGTTCTGTATGATAATACTATTACTTATTCTGGGTTAATGGCATCCACTAGCTGGCACGGTTGCATGGAGCGTGTAAGCAGGTTAAAAAAATAGTGTGTAGCGTTGCTGACTGACGCGGACGCTCTCCGGGCACACCAGTGCCCTGTTTATCAAAAGCTTGTACCTTGTAATACAAGCGGAACTCACTTTTTGACAGCTTTTGTTAGAAAGGGACTTCCACTTGTATTACAAGCTACAAGCTTTTGATAAACAGGGCACAGGTAGCGCACCTACCTACAATGTCATGTCAATACGCATGACTTACTTTAATTAATTTCCGCTACCTATAAGTTCTATGGAAGAAATCGTTTTAGTGATAAGACCGCTTGTTGTTTACCTTTACTTGAGTAGCTGTATTCAAGTATTGAAGTGTGCTATAAAGAATAAATATTTGTAATGTATTATTATGTCAGTGGTTAATTATTTCAAAATTGTTAGAGGGAACAAATACCGAAATATTCGCGCACCGTCTAAATGAGCCCTTATTAAGAATACTGATATATAATATAACATTTCAAACTTACGCGTTTTGAACATATATTAAAAGATATTTATAACCGCGGTCTATAGAGAATATGTTTTAATATTAAAATACACTCACATAAACTTCCTGGTATGAACCATTCATACCAGGAAATGAAAACGAAAGCCCAGAATAGGCTGGAATGGAAAATGCTGCAGCGACAGAGGGCCGGGCCCTCTTAATATTGATAGATAGACTTACATAAACAGGTATGGAGAGTAGGCGAGTCGGCAGCTGACAGGTCTTAGCGAGGTTCTGGGTGGCTTCGCCGAACGCGAGCTGAATATCGCGCGCCAACATCCACTGCACTTGCTTGTCTGTGAAAAAAGTGATGAAATTAGCGAAAAAGGGCTTGGACAAAATCTCGTGGTTATACAGCCCCACCTGCTATAAGAGTCGTAACATGTCGCCCCCCCCCCCCCCCCCATCCCTATGCATTATGTTATTGTACCTATCAAAATAAAATAAAATAATCTATCCCTATTACATCCAGTGCTGGACGGCCCTTGATCTACAGGCCCGACGTTTTCTGGGACTGACGCCCGGATTTCTTCCCATTGAAGACCTATATATAAAAGACAGTAAAGAGTGTGTAACAACCTATATATAATACTATTATTAGCCAGATATAACTGGCAGCCGGCAATATATTCGGGCGACAATTCTAGTTAACGTAGCTTAGTTTGGATCTCGTTTTCCGTTTATTCATTTTAATTAAAAATCGGCCAAGTGCGAGTCGGACTCGCTCACGAAGGGTACCATTACGCAAAAAACGGCAAACAAATCACGTTTGTTGTATAAGAGCCCCACTTAAATATTTATTTTATTCTGTTTTAGTATTTGTTGTTATAGCCGGCAACAGAAATACATCATATGTGAAAATTTTAACTATCTAGCTATCACGGTTCCTGAGATACAGCCTGGTGACAGACGGATAGACAGACGGACGGACGGATGGACGGACAGCGGAGTCTTTGTAACAGGGTCCCGTTTTTACTTTTTGCGTACGGAACCCTAAAAACTGCAGTTTCATAGCAGACTTTTGTGCTTAATACTAGAAACGAATGAATTTTTGTGCCAGCACATTGTTACTGACGATTTCTGTAAATAAAATAATTTAAGTTTATAAAACTTGATAAAAGTCTTGGAGTTTTCAAGATCAATCTCAAGATATAATCGAAGTTTCCATTTTGGTAATTGAAAATTTCGTTCTCTACCTATATCATATCATGTCATATCGTTTATTGCATACATGTGCTACAATAGGTCTTTTTTGTAGTTTAGGTTACAACATGCACCCGTCAGGGCATAGCAACATAGGTACTTACATACTACTTAATCCTATACTTAACATAGGTATACCTAATAGTGAAACATGCAAATTTTGTCATTATTTTAACATGCGTTTCTGATTCTGATTACATTACTTATTTCAAATTTACATTTTTATATTCATTATTTTAATATACGAAAATGGGAGAAGTGACCATCCATATGGAAAATTGCATTTAGAACACAAAATAAACTATTGGATAGGTACATCACTATAGATAGTTCTTGCGTCAAATGTCGCAGTGAGTACAACTTAGTAAAAAACTCAATAGGGTGAAGGAACTGAAAGATTTGAAGAAGAAGAAGAAGAAAGACATTTATTCCATAAAGCACACATACACAGGACAATACAATGAAAGAAAAAAGATGTTTAAAAAAGGGAATATAAAAATAATAGCAAAAACAAAAAAAAAAAAAAATATTATTTGGTGACCATGGCGAACTGCGGAGCACCCAAGAGCGCAATTGCTTAAGGCTAAGTAACGCTGCGTCTTACGTAAGGGAACAACTCGCGAACGCAAAGTGAAGCGGCGCGGCGCGGCGGGCCCACGACGTTCGCGTTCGCAACGAGATCGCCCACGTAGGACACTTCTATAGGTATCAAAGGATTGATTCACCCCGCGCCGCATCGCTTCGCTTCGCGTTCGCGTTTTGTTCGCCTACGTAGTACTCTGCGTAAGTTCGTGTTCTTCTCTTGCTCTCACTGAGCGTAAGCGTGAGCGAGATGGAATGGAAGTGGGTGCCCGGGAGCCCGGATATCATGTTTTTTAATTTGAATTTTTTGTACGTTTAAATAAAACAGTAATCGATACGTTCCCTCAAACATGATATTGCCGATTTTTAGAAGCAATTTCCATATAAAAGCAATTTATATATATTAGCTTGAAATTGAAATTGAAATTGAAATTGAAATCATTTATTGCATATCACATAGCAGGTACAGGTGTTCTTAAATATAAGCTGTTCATGTGACGCCCTGTTAGGGCACGGCAACATAGTTCCACATAGGGAAACATACTTATTTAATCTAAAATTATACATCTTATTATTTACATATGTGCCAAATAATTAATTAATTATTTTAGCTTTATTATATTTATTAATTTTTTAGCTTTTTTTGCATAATGATCGTGATTTTTTTCTATCGAGCGTAAGTCAAAAACTCAGGATTCGAGTCGATACAGTCGGCGCGATTCGGGAAATGAATTAGAGATTAACTAGATATGAAATAGTAAAGATATGTGACCGTATTTCCCGAATCGCGCCGAGTGCCTCGAGAAAGGCCTAAAAATTGCCAAATTTATGCCAGCCTTATTTGCACCCTAAAAAGCTCTACGACTTTTTATAAACTTTGTTTTCTGAACCTCCAGTACTGCACTTTAATAAATTTAAAAACATTGACTTCAGCAAAGGGTCGCGTTCATAACCCGCTCGGTAAAAATATAGTTTTTTAAGGTTTTTTTATTACAAACTATAGGCACAGTGCAATGGCGAATGTATGTAGCTCGGTTGCGCGCAGTACACCCTTCGCCTGTAGTGATGTATAGGTTAGTGCGTATTGTTTGTCTGCGAAAAATTAAAAATAATGAATTATTCAATAATATTATTGAATAATTCATATGAAAACTAATGAACCATGAAAATTATTTCAACGAAAATATTTACCCAAGTGAACGTCTAGGTATTTTAGTCAAATTTACATATTTTTATTCAGTTGTATGAACTCATTTAAAGGCACAAACCGGACAAGTGTGAGTCGGACTCGCCCGCCGAGGGTTCCGTACAAATTGAATTTTTTGTATTTGTTGTTATAGCGGCAACAGAAATATAATCATCTGTAAAAATGTCAACTGCTATCACGATTCATGAGATACAGCCTGGTGACAGACGGACAGTGGAGTCTTAGTACTAGGGTCCCGTTACTCCCGTTTTTATCCTTTGCATACGGAACCCTAAGAACCAACTAAACACTCGACTAACTTAATTATACTAAGAAATTTACTTCGGTATTCACAATAACAGAATTCTTGTGAATGATGTATAAACGTGACATGATATTAAAATTTATTACGTTTAACACATTGAGTTCTCTGTACGTAGTCGCTTTCCTCTACAAAGCGCTACAAAACGCTGAGATCGGCTACGAGCGTAGCGCTACGAAAACATTGGCGGTGAATGCGTTAAATTACGAATTAAAAAACTTATTACATTTCTAGAAAGGCGTCACTCAGTTTTTTAATACGCATTTTCTTTTTAATTACATAATATATGTACCTAAAAGCTGCTGAAATTGATGATATAATATGCCTTTAATAAATAACGCTCGCAAATATTATAAGTTTTGTTAACGATATTTAGGGCATACATAGTTCACTAGATAAGTTTTGCAATACACAAATAAAAAACACAGAGGAGGCCTATCACATATACTTTTAAAAACTATATCTCCATAGGCAATGTTTGGCGGGAAAATATATACTTTCTTTAAAAAAAATGTTTGCAGCGTGCATCAGACAAATGTGAACGAAACCATATTAAATGTATGAAACCGATATGCGTCACGACACAACACAACACAACACGTCAGACAAATGTGAACCGGGCTTAAAGGCAACTTGTACAATTTGTCACAAAGTAAACGCATCAATTTTGGAACACCTATAACATATTTGTTTATTGTTTGATTACAAAATAAGAATACAAGAAAACAAAATTACAAATAAAAACCAAAGACAAATTAAACATTAGATTTGGGCGACGACATTACAGGGTGGGTCCGTTGCGTCGTCTGACTTGGTGTAGGATTCGGCAAGTTGCCCCGGAACCGCCGAAACACCACACCCTTCGGCCAGAAGTCCCGGCTAGCGACATAGTATAAAGAGGGCAAAGTATGTTATCTTTATACAACGCACCGCGCGCGACTTTTATGTGTGCGCCATAGTATCTATGCGTCGCCGCACGCACACTCAAACAAAATTTCGACCTGTTTCTCAGTGCGCCAGTTGAACATACTTTGCCCTCTGAGCCACCAAGACCTCATCCATAGTCAGCAAATCTTCCCACTATATGGGTCTAGGGGACCCTAGCGACATCTACCGTAAGAGTGTTACACTTCTTAAACTGCCACCGGAGTTCCAAGTCATATTGGAAATTCACCAGTTACGATGTGCTACCCATTCTATATTAATTTTCAACAAGCAGAAACGTCTGCGATCGATGCTATTAAGCTTAGAATAAATTTAAAAGTGGAAAAAATTACTGCCTTGGGTGAGACTTGAACTCAATACTTTGCCCTGTTTATACTATGCTAGCGATGGTGTCCTGCAGCGGATGCGGGGGCATATCTTGAGTTATAATAAATCATTGGCTAACAAAGAAAGTTTATAACGTACCTGTATCATCCAAATGTACTTCAATGTCAGAATTATAAATGTCCATATCGGTGACATGTCGAGCGTCCCGGATACGGTCCATGAGGCTTGTGGAGAAGTTAGCCTGGAAGATCAGCACCACGCGGCACTGGCCGTGGTACGCTGCGTCCATCACTACTTCTTGCGATGGGTAGTAGATCTGGAAAAAGGGGTCAAGTTATTTGGAGCCACTGAAAACGTAACAGGAGCTTTCGAAAGAGTTATCGTGAATTTTTTTAACACTAAAAGTACCAGTACCGTGAACCGGGGTGAATAGGGATGACTGGGGTGAATAGGGACAAAACTTAAAATGTGATTTATTAGACTATTCCTTAATAACTACCCACACAGATTGTATCATACAAAATCTACTATTATTTTCAATCTAATAATACAATTTTTGTGCGAATTATTTCAGAAATTGTCAGGTAAACCACATTTAAAGTTCCCTATTCCCTATTCCCTATTCACCCCAGTTGACGATACCTAAAGGCCGTTTACCTGATCGCTTGGTAAGAAGTTATTATGGTCAACTGCGGACTGGCTTTGCACAGAATAAATAATAGTAAGTACTAGGTACAGAAGGTTCACTCTCTAACAAAATGCGTCTATTACGAGATATAAGCGAAAGCGCGAGCAGGCGTCCGTTCCGTAGCGGTGCGCGGCAATTACTACTGCTAGACACCAAAATTGGTCTGGGCCGCATGTACTTGTAGCGAGGCGACGAAATCGCCTAGTGAGCCACGCCTGGCAAAGGCATGGCTGTATGAAGCTGATTTGTATAATGTTAATGTTATTAAAGTATGTAAAAACGAGTAAGTCCCAAAACCCAACCTACTACAATTTCTTAATTGTGACTGATCTATTTCTGCTATAAACCAAGAATCTCAATTATGAAGCTCTAGTGAAATGCTACAGTAACAACATGGCATTTTTATTTTAGAAATTATTTGTAACATTCAGACTTTGTTTTAGATTTGGAATGCTTTGCAACAAATTGGTGATATTTAGGAAAAAATAATCAGGGGAAATAAAGTTATAGAGAAAATTCGTAAAAGAGGAACCGGGGCCTTGAAGCAGTAACGAAGGGAAGTAAGAATGCAAGCGGAAGTTTTCAAGTTGGGAATTTTTTATTAGAATATTTTTCTTAAGATTTCAAGTTAAGTATATTGTTCTGCCGTTTTATGCAGTGAAATTGTGTTGACCTAAGGTACTTGCGCCAAAGAAGACCCTTCGTAATTTTTATTTTTAGAGTTCTTATTTCTTTCTTATGACCGTGCAGTTTGGTTTATACTAGGTACTATATCAAATTTTTAACCCATTCACAATTATAAAAATATGAAATTATTAATGCTCAAGTCGCTAGGAAAGCTCAAGAACCGGGGCATCTTAGCCGCTCGTACCTTATATACATAGTTAAAGGCTTCGGTTCAGAAATTATGCAAAATTGAACCTTATCGCTTTAAAATAAAGTTCAAAATCAGGTGGGAAATGTATTTCCTCTGCCTTACAAAGGGTTAAATGAGCCTATCAGCCGATTTTACAAATACAAAAATACTTTTTACGAGAAATTTTTCTGAGATTAATCGTAGCTGAAAGGCTTTGATATTGTTAATCTTGTATCTGAATGAACAAAGTATTAAAAAAATACAAAACAGGACATTAACGTCAGGAAACTAATGACCCGTCTCTGTTGCACAAAAGAGCCGTATTTTCGCCTTTGTTAATGCATAGTGGTAGTTTATTGGGGAGTTACATGTATAAAATTAATTACTTATATATATTCAAATTGGTTTGATACTATGTATCCACTACTGTATGGATTCTTCCTTATTAGCAATAAAGATATTGAGTATTGAAAGCCAGGGATACACTAGGAGAAAAATGACCCGCGACGCGTGCTGCCAGTAACGTCGGGTGAAGTGACGCGATTGCCGGATTCCGTTCGATATGTCTGGTACGCGATACTTGTGCGATGTCGCCAGTATGTCAGGCGAAGTTTCGCGACGTCACACGACTTAGGGCGGTTTCAGAATAAGACTAGCGTGTTATACGAGCGTACGCATACGCGCGTGTAAGCTCGTATAGACTAAATGTAGGGAAAAGTAACGCGCGTGTAAAGTCGTAAAAACCAAATGTTAGGAAATGTAATGCGCGTGTAAGCTCGTACCGCCCTTAGCCTGACGTCGCTACCGACTTAAATCGCGCGATGTGCAATCCCTATTTAGTTTCACTCAACCTAATTTCAAAATGATAGATGCTATATTGGGGCGACTGGGCCACTGTTCGAGCTGAGCCACTGTTTCCTACCCTACCCTACTTTGCGCGTTGTTGAATTGTATTTTAATAGCATTGTCTATTAGACTTGTTCAAATAAATTCTATAATTCTTACCTGGTTAGGCTGTCGCTTTGCAAAGAATTCCAAATACTGACAGCTGAACCGTTTCAAGTCCCATTCATAAGTCTCCGGGTCCAACGGACACTTCTTGTCCCAGTCACAAGGCGTGTTAGTATTGTTTTCTCCTAGCTCGTGGTTGACCACGCACATGGGCAGGCCTTGGGGGTCGTGGCCGACGGCGATGCAGAACAGGACCATTTGCGAGACCGGGAGGACGACAATGAATGCGAGGAGGCTGGAAAGAGAGGAAAGATAAAATAAAAACTGTTAGTTGAAATAAACGAAAGAAGAAGTGATGGTAACGCTGCGGTGACGTGTGACGCTTACAACTAGTTTCGTCATGCCTGCCTCATTTTCTGATTCTGTCTTGTAATAAAACAGGTTTTTTTTTAAATTAAACAAGTTATTAGCTGAGTTTTAATACAAGTACCCACGTTTCAAGGCACGCAATTCAAACAATTATGGTGATTGGCTGTAGAGGTATTCATTACTTCATTATTTTGTGATACAAAGTTGCTAATTGTCACGAAACGTTTATGTATGAATTTAATGACTATGACCAACTTAATGATGAAGGTAGAGAATAGAATCTTAAGTACCTAATACTGCTTAAAAATATATAAATAGTATAAATACCTATACTTTTAAAACAAGCAATAGCAAGGCTAACTCGTCTAGTGGTCGACTTTCCGTTGTTACGGATAAGTTGGAGAATAATAGCCTCCTGAATCCCAGATACATTTTAAAGCCTTATTCCAAAAAATTCTGGGACTAACGTGGATAGAAACTAAGTACAAATAACTTACGCGTAATTCCTAAAGAGAGTCAAGAAGTTCTTCCACAGTAATGCTTTCATGTGCCTCCATCTCATCGGTTTGATTCTCTCCAAGCAGCCGATAGGAGGGTTATCCTCCGGAGGCAAGGCGTCTAAGGGAGCAACAACTGGGGTGACGACTACGCGGCCTTTGCTGCTCATGGAGACGTTATCGCCGAATTCTCCGGAGATCTCGCCGATGTCCTCTTCTAGATCGATTACAGCAGGGTCCTGGAAGACATGGAATGTTAAAGCTTTTGCAAAAACAGACAGGCTTTAGTGTCAGTTTGATAAATCTCGAGTTTATTCCATGATTCATTCTCTATTTAGATTTAAATCCCGGATTTTGGCGAGATGACCATTTGCAAAGTTCACCTCGCATAATGTCATTTTAAGACCATGTATGTTCACTGTTCAGTTTACTTTTGAAAGCCACTAACAGACATTGACGGCAATTCCACCTTCTTCATGATATCTCCGAGGATACCAGAACGGCGCGTCTTGCCCCTAGTCGCAGAACTGCTAGCTTCAGTAACACTCCCACAAAGTTGTCAGCCTGATAGTTTGAGCCCGCGCATCAACATGTGCAAGCTACATGCGCCGAGTGCAAGTGAATATTCAATTTACTTTTAAAAGCCACTCACCGGCAACGACGGCAATTCCACCTTCTTCACGATATCTTCCAGGATGCTGGAGCGGCGCCTCTTGCCCTTGTTCTGCAGAACAGCCAGTTTCAGGAACACATCCTCAAGGTTGTCGGCCCGGTAGCGACGGAGCAGCTCGTTGGGAGCTTCCTCCGCGAGGAAGCGACCTCCTCGCATCAAGCCAATCTAGAATACAAGGAACAGGTAAAAAAACGGTAATCTCTTTTATTCCAAAGTGACCACAGAGCCTAAAGCGAGTGTGGAGTCTAGTTCGCTAATCAGCGAAATCGACTCCAAACTCGAGTTCGCGGCTTCGCGCCGCGTAGTCCGGAGCGGGCTAAGCGGGCTTATGGAATAGCTCTTGCGCACGGTGCATGTAATATGCGCATTATATTGGTTATCTGTGTGCATTATAAGAATTCAACATGAATTTAAAGGGAAAATATTTAAGAAAATTTTGAAAGCTTGGCTGTATGCAAGATGTGTTTCTACAGTATAAGCAAGTTCCATAATAGATTATTTTATACGTAGTGAGGCCTAACCTCACTACGTTAGTTATTTTAAATTTGTATGCCAGTTTGTAGGAGATCTAATGTAACATGGAGATCTAATGTAGGAACATATATATTGTAAATAATTTTAAGACTACTTTCTAAACCCACTATTGACAAATAAATAATCCATCAATCACATCTATTCGGGCAAGATGTACCGAACAAAATTGTCTTTTTATATTTTTCAATAATTGTACCCCATTTCAAGATATAAATAAATAATTCATAAATTAAATGATTTATTGATTCATATATCAAGTAAAGGCACAGGTTAGCTATAGCTAGTGCACATGCTGCAGCTTGCGCAAGTATTTATCCCACGCCAGTTACCTATGTAACAGCACAAATGTAAGCTTTTACAAGACGACTAACTAATGTGTTTAGCTTGAACCCGCACATCAACATGTGCAAGCTACATTTGCCGTGTGCCAGCTACATGCGCCGTGTGCTATCTATATGCGCCGTGTGCAAGCTACATGCACCGTGTCCAAGCTATATGCACCGTGTGCAAACTAATGCGCTGTCTGGAAACAAAATGCGCCGCGTGCAAGGGTTAAACTAAACCGATTTACCGGGATTAATGATACTTACAATATTAGCTTGTTTTGTTTCATCGATGTAATGGGTTGTGATGATTACTGTGGTCCTGCCTCCTTTGGTAATATCCACTAAATGATCCCAGATGCTGTAAAAAATAAGGATTAAATTAAAAGATTTGAATATTATTTTAAAAGTATAGGTTAATTAAATTAGTTGACATATTTACGTATAAAAACGCAACAGAGTAAAGTTAGCATATAAAAGTAGAACACGGTAATTTTTAAGAACAATTTTTATTTAACATCTAAATCAGAGAGCTTTTCAACGAGGTAGGTTATTTGATATTAGGTACTGAGAAGTGACGTCACATTTCAGTACCCATTTTTTTATAGAAACTTATCGTATTGTCAATTGGATAAAACAAGTTGATTGTACCACTTGTCATTAGAGATGGACCAAGCATTTGCAACAAAGTGTATACATGTCGAATTTCTATGAAACTGACGTTCCTTTAGATAATAACACTTTTATACCTACTTTGTTCTGTCAAAGTTAGTGCAGTTAGCTTAAACGGACTCTATCAACCCTATTGGTTGAATTTCACAAGTGACAAAAAGGCTTTATCTATTTTATTTTCAACCTTAGATATGGGTCAAGGCGGAAACAGTGGCTCAGCTCCACGAGTGGCTCAGTCGTCCTATTATCGCCTCTCTCGTGTTAAAATTAGGATAAGTGAGCCACGTACCCGTCCTTTTTCTACCGAGCCACTGTTCCCTCCTTGACCCTACGTACTTAATCATGTCTCAAACTATATTTTGCACTTTTAAGTTCTAATCGTCCACCTATATCCAGGAAAAATATAAAAATTCAAGAGGTCTCTAAAATTTTTATTACTGGCAGTATGAGCACATTCATGCAGTAGCCACAATTTAAATTTTAAAATGGGAAAGTAGGTAATTTGACTTTAAAATTAGGATGAACTGGGCACTTTTACTCCATTTCTAGTCTCCGGCTAGCTCGGTCGAATTTCACCTTCCCATACAAACGGAGTTCCGTTTTCATTTTAAAACTACGTTTTGGATTGTAATCAAACTTTGCACATACAATGACATGAGGTATATCTAGGTCTGAAATTAGTTTATATAGCTCCAGTTTATAAAACAAACGAAATATAGCAAAAACACGTTTTGTATGAAAAACGTAAATTCGTTGCATTTTTTTAACTATGGTATCTGAAGCTACATAAACTTATTTTAGACATAGATATACCTTATCCTATCGTAAGTACAAAGTTTCATAGCAAACTAGCTACTCGTTTTAAAATGAGAGCGGAACTACGTTTGTATGGAGAACCGAGCTTGCCGGAGACCCTTAAGTAAATAATTTTTATGATTCTCTCACTTTGCAGTTTTCACTACTTGAAAATGGGGTTAAATGTGCCTTTTTATTTGTTTTATGACTGAAATTTTAATTAAATTTAAAAAAAAGTACCTATTTTATTGTTAGAGTTAGACCAAGAAAATTCTGCAACGATTTTGATAGCACACGCAGTGCAAGTGTTATTTTAAACGTCAAACTTCTTTGAAATTATGACGTACGAATAACACTTGCACTGCGTGTGCTATCGAAATCGTTGCACTTATTTTGGACTGTCTCTATTTTAATTGTACTCGTGATTTTAATGTAATATGGATCTCGTTATCTGCAATAAAGATGAATTGAATTACACTTCCACTTTGAATGAGTACCTCTGTCGCAGTACTGGGTCGACTCCAGCCGTGGGTTCATCCAAGATCACCAGCTCTGGCTCATGGATGAGAGCAGCAGCCAAGGATACTCTTCTTTTCTGACCTCCTGACAGGGTCTTCACTTGCCTGTAAAATAATACTTGTGTTACACAACCTTGGGAACAAATCAATAGTAGATTGTACAGCAAGGGCATAAAGCGATTCATTTTTACCCGAGGCAATTTATTGGTCCGAGCGCAGCGAGGCCCAATATAATCGAGGATAAAAATGGACATTTATGCCTGAGTAGATGCCTGAAATAGATGTATTAAAGAAAAAGTGACGAAGCCCTCCAGTGGTGAAGGCCGGAATCGAACCGGCGTCTTTAGCAATCCGGGCTAACGCCTTGAACCCATAGGCCACACCGCCACTTCAACGGAGGGCTTCGTCACTTTTTCTTTAATATATGACATCTATTTCAGTTTATAATACTTGTGTTATTAAACCAGAATAATAAGCATTTTACCAAGGAAATTGACAGACACTGCGGCGGCAACAACGACGCTGCAACTGGCAGCTGTAGTTGACATCGGAACGTCTAACGTGACGAAAGGAAGATTTCTTTGTCTAAATGCATCTACCTACTACTGTAAATTGTTATCAATTTTTGTTCCATAAACTATTAAATATAAGTAACATTGTTTACGTAATTAGGATCTTTATTAGTCTTTAATAGTATTTTATACAATCGTGATTATGAGAGCTTCTCAGTCGAGTACCGTGTTTAGGCCACGAGGCTTGCTGAGTGGCCTAATGAAGGTACGAGATTGAAAAGCTCGATTGTATCACTATTGTATACAATACTATTATTAAACACATTTGATAGCGTGACGTGAGTACGCGTTTGCGTAAGTCTCATTTTGTGTGGGATGTTTCCAAAACGTCCCGCTTCTGCCCTGTTCAAAATCCCATAAAAATAAGACTTAACGCAAATGCGTACGTCCGTCACGCTATCAAATATACTAGGGGTTCAGAAATCGGAGAATAAATACTGACTTGGTGGGATGCGGCAGCTGTAAGAGGGTCAACAGGAAGTCAACTCTCTCATCGACTTCACTTGTCGTCATGCCAGCTATCCAGCCAAAGTAGATCATGGTCTCTCTGATGGAGAACTCGCCAAACAGCGCCACTTCCTGAGAACAATAAAGATAGAGTACAAATCGTTTATTTACCAAATATTTTTCAAATTGACATCACAGATGGAACTTAACAAAAAATGAGATTTTACAATTAAGCTAATATCCATCGGCCCCAATCTGCCTGTATCTCGGGAAGTAAAGTTCTAATTTTAGTAAAACAAAGATTTTTTTATGCCACGTCAGTTGCGCGTCGCCATCAAGCCTTTGGTAAAATGTACAGGGGGCCTAATTAGCCTAGATAACAATCTTACATCGACGAACGCCGAACGAAAAGAAAAAAATAACTCATCTAGTTCTCATTTAGTAAAAAGCTTAAAAACTATCTGGTATGTAGGCCCTTTTACAGCCTAAACGAATATTATACTCGATTTTTTTCATTAAATTATTTTACCCTCCTCCCTTCACCGCCTCCTCCTTCGCCTTTGTACATCTCATTATTTGTACCATGTAATTTTGAATATGTTTTTTTGTACAATAAAGAGTTTACTATTACTAAAATATTGGACTCAATTTTAATTTATATCATATTTTGACATAAGTAGTTTGTTTAAATCCTTCCCATTGACATTAAACATGGTATGAAATTCTGGACCAAAAATACTCGTATTTTGACACCTCTCTTTAGTGTACAATTAATTTAAGCAATCGAATTTATTTATTTTGTTAATTGTTGGTAGGTAACGTATTATTTCTAGATCTCTTTTTGATTGGTTTTTGTTACTGTTTTTATTATTGACTTTGTGGAATGATTAGGTATTTATGTGATATTTTATTAAGGCTTTTGTCTATATTATTAGCAAATAAAGAACTGAATACTAATACGTGACAATTTCCATATATTATTTTAGTTTCGCGTTCTCTATCAACGATTGTCTTCTTGCCTAAGCACACAGTATTTTCAAAGTAGTAAATATATGCTTTAGTCTCTAGTAAAAACCTCTAGTCTGCTTAGTCGGCAGAGAGTACATTCCACAGTGTGTTCGCAAAAGGAAATTCCACTGAAATCCCACTGCATGGTGACCATTAAGATTTCAGGGTGTTAGTTAAAACGCCTTAACAAAGGTGACTTAAAAATAAAGTTAAATGTTTTTACGCAACTAGTTACATGTTGAAGCGAATAGTTTTGATGACTGCACCTATTTCAAGGTTCTCTGCCTCACTAAAGGATGACTCGCGTTAGCCCGGCCCGTGTCCGGGCCGGAGCTTCCGGCGCTTCGTTTTCTATGGAAAGCATCACGTGATAACCTGTCATGTCATAGAAAAGTAAGCGCCGGAAGCTCCGGCCCGGACACGGCCTGGTCTAACGTGAGTCATCCTTAATTCGTACTCATAACATATGAATAAATTAATATTACAACAAACATGACCTGTATCCAAAGCTATTATTGCATGCAATACGGCGCGCATCTGCATCTAAATCTATTATTACTCAGGAAATAGCTCCATAGAGTATCTTTAACAGAGGACTCATTTCGACTTCTTCCATATGTTGAAGATCAATCTTCACGTTGTAATTTAAACATTCTTATATTGTAATTAATAAAGTAATACCTACCAAAAAATTAAGTTTCTCAATGTTGACAGAGATTAATTTGATGCAAACGCCAATCCAAATTAGTAACATTAACAATAGGGTACTAAGTATAACTCAATGAAAATTCATAAAATGGCTTTCATGAACACCACTTTTCCTTGGTTTACCTACGTGTGTGATTCCGTTCATTCAATAACATATATATCGTCCGATTTACCTAATCATCTTAAGTATATAAATGCATTTTTATTACGCTCCAATTACAGCTTTTTAAGCTGTCTTCGTTAATATACCCTAAATATTAGACATAGCGATAACGGATGACTCACGTTAGACCGGGCCGTGACCGGGCCGGAGCTTCCGGCGCTTCGTTTTCTATGAAAAGCATCACGTGATCACCTGTCATGTCATAGAAAAGTAAGCGCCGGAAGCTCCGGCCCGGTCACGGCCCGGTCTAACGTGAGTCATCCTTAACGCCAGAAACAAATAAAATACATTAGCTAACCTGTAGTAAGCTGTAAAATACATAAATGTTATTGGAATTGGTACAAGATTATTGCGAATATTAACTATGCAGAGACGCTGTGCTCACCCGATATGATATAGAATGCACAATAATTATTAATATCAACGGTAATTTTATGGATGCTCTAGTATCCTTTATTCAAAGTCACACAATTTACCACTTTCTCCTTATCATCTAGAGTATTCTAGAGTTTTGAATAATTCACGGTTAGTTTCACTAGACATATATTGAGCGCGGTCTACACAACTTTGACACCCACCAGGGGCCCGTTTCTCAAAAGCTTGTAACTTGTAATACAAGTGGAAGTCCCTTTCTAACAAAAGCTGTCAAAAAGTGACATCCGCTTGTATTACAATTTACAAGCTTTTGAGAAACGGGCCCCCGCTATCTTCAGTCACCCGTGAACAAGATGCATGTAACTGCGTCGAAATATCGGGAGCTCATAAATAATACAAAAGGTAATCACGGTCTATATCCCGGTTCCTCATCATCATTTTCGAACGCTTATTTATTTATTACCTAATATAAAACCTAAAGTTAGCTATTTTGGCTTGTCAAGATAAAACGAAGGTAAGATTTATTTTAGAGGGTGCGTAAATTGTTTTTCCTTAACCGAAACTTATTTATTACTTGACCGGTTTATTTTAGGATTCGATTTAACAATGATGTATTACTTGCGTACAGCATGTGAAGATACTTGGTTTCAACTTGGGTCAAATCGCGTCTTTTCTGTGGACGCTGCCAAAGTTAAGAATTTGGGTTAATTTTTCTAAGACTTTAGGAGTTCGCAGCAAGCTCGGCTAAATAGCTAGCCATACACGCACGGATTTGCCCGTCGGATCTGCCTGAAAGATGTGTCTGGCGGACACATCCGTCAATGGGTGGCGAGAAATAGACACAGATTTGTCCGCCGGATGCCCATCCGCTGCCCATCTGTATCTATTTCTCGCCACACATTGACGGATGTGTCCGCCAGACACATCTTTCAGGCAGATCCGACGGGAAAATCCGTGCGTGTATGCTAGCTAATTTCACCTTTCCATACAAACGGAGTCCGTCCGTCTGTCTGTCTGTCACCAGGCTGTATCTCATGAACCGTGATAGCTAGACAGTTGAAATTTTTACAGATGATGTATTTCTGTTGCCGCTATAACAACAAATACTAAAAACAGAATAATATAAATATTTAAATGGGGCTCCCATACAACAAGCGTGATTTTTTTGCTGTTTTTTTCCGTAATGGTACGGAACCCTTCGTGCGCGAGTCCGACTCGCACTTGGCCGGTTTTTTTTTGTTAATATTATTATAGCATATAGTTATTATCCATACACTTAGTTACACATTTGAAACACTTAGTTGATATGGCCCCTATAGGGTAGAAAACCTCCTTTTTGTTAATATACTAACGTACAACTATAAATAGTCTAACAACATAATTTACAAGAAATATAAGTAGGTATATATGTAAAGTCGTCGTCAATAGAACTTGCAAATAATGTTAACAAATATGACAGATTTTGTTAGCGTTTGACACATAACCTAACATTTTTACGAACGTTATTTTCCCTGACATATTAATAATTAACATTTAATTTAACTAAAAATGTATATAAATAAAATATATTATATATTAGACTGTTGATAAGATCATGGTTATCCTTTTAAAGAGCGAGATTACGAAATAATAAAGGTAAAATGGTTTGTTTACATTATTTGCAAGTTCTATTGACGACGGCTTTACTCGTATATCCTATCCCATATAATCTTGACACAATTCTTCAGTAAAATCCACCTTTAACATACACATGTAAATGGACGGAAATACATTGTAACGGGACGTGTATACACGTGATAGCCGGCAACTTCCGGCCGACTATCGCATCGGGTCGCCGGTGAACAGGACGCATTTAATGGATCGTATTCGGTATCGATTCCCACTGAATTGCTAATGCCGCCGTGACAGGGTTAAAATGTGACCAAATACACGCAAAATGTTAAAAGCCAGTGACCTGTGTCCACTCAATTTTAGATCTAAAGTGCCTAGTAATTAAAAATAAAATTGCGTTTCAAACGAAGTTAAATTTATTGTAGAATAGTAGGGCAGCGGAACAGGTTTTAGGTTACTTTTCGTCCATGTCATCTCAGATATAAAGATAAGATAAGATAAGATAAAAAATGTTTTTATTGCACAGAACGAATACAATTGTAGTACATAGTAGGTACATATCACAAATTACAGAAAAGAGTTGGTGCATAACTGAATTGACATTCGGAGGTTCCAGGAGTCCCCGCACTAGGCTAGGCCTGTATCGCGGGAGACCAGATGTACATTTTTATGTCATGCGAGTTAACTAGAATAATATTTTTACAATAGAGGACAAAAATGAGATTCAGGTTTATATACCTGGATTAAGAATTTTTACAATTGAGGACAAAAATGAGATTCAGGTTTATATACCTGGAATAAGATAAATACAATTTCTGTTATTAGTTATTACATTATTGCTATTAAATTTGTTTCTAGGTACAACTTTAGTTTAGTTCAGTTATATTCGAATGATATTTAGTCTAATCTAGCTAGTTTTATATCTATTACAGTTATGTGTTACACAGTATTATAAAGTTACGGTATTTTAGTCTAATTTAGTTAGTTTTATATCTATTGCAGTTTTGTGTTAAACAATTTTATACAGTTACAATATTTTAGTCTAATTTAGTTAGTTTTATATCTATTACGGCTTTGTATTAAACAATTTTATAAAGTTACAATATTTTAGTCTAACTTAGTTAGTTTTGTATTTATTACAGTTTGTGTTAAACAATTTTCAAAAGTAATGTCTCAGTCTCATCATAATCAAGTGTTGATAACCAGCTAAAAAGTAACTTATTAGCCACCTGCACAGTGCAACCGATTAATTCGCTCTGGCGCTTTACGGCCGTATTATAAATCGAAGAGCAGAGGACGTCGCCAAATCGTCTCCCAAAAGCCGTGTTAACCCACGGGATAGGTAACTTAAACACGCGTTTAGCAAGTAATTTCTCATAATTTTCAGACTTAACGGCTTTTTTGTGAATGGAAAGACAGACTTTATGTATGTAGAGCTGGCGGACTGTAAGTACTTCAGCATCTTGGTAAAGGCTGTTTGTCGGATATCGAAAGGGCTTTTTGAGCATTACCTTCAAGACCGAACGTTGAGCTCTTTCAGCCATTATGATAAACGTCTTGGCGGCAGTACCCCATACTGAGATGGCGTATGTGATTAGAGACTGACATATAGATATATATATATTCTTTAAAAGTTTCAAGTCTGCGGAATGTCTAAGTTTCTTAAATATATACATCGTTTTCCTAATTCTGTTGGAGAGGCACTTTATATGGGCTTTGAAATTTAAATTTTCGTCTAAAAGTAAGCCGAGATATTTTATAGAGTCGGTACGACATATTACTTCACAGGTACATGATAAGTTACTGACATTATTGCAATTATGAATTTTGATTGAGTCTCTAGCATTAGAGGGGCTGGAAGCGGCAGATTTATGAAAACACAGGAATTTAGTCTTTTTACTATTTAAGGTTAGAAGGTTATCTCGGAGCCAGCAGGCGACGTTACTCATACCCTTTTCTGCTGCAGTAAAAACACTCTCCCAAGTGTCGCCTTTAAAAAGGATCACTGTATCATCGGCATAGCAGATTGTTTCCGCTTGGGAAAGGGGAATGTTGTGAATGTCATTAATGTAGATTAAAAATAATGTGGGGCCAAGCACGCTCCCCTGCGGAACCCCAAAATCCACCCTGTCCAGCTCGCTCTTGTGGCAG